>NW_023276807.1:31209408-31509408 GCF_003668045.3 Cricetulus griseus | reverse complement strand
TGATGTGTATGCAGAGGCCCTGATTGGTGGGGCGGGAGCGTGCTGAGCCGGGGAGGCAGACACATCAGTGGTTTCAACAAGAATGTGAAAATACGGTACTTTGTGACAACGTTGCTTCAGGGCAGGCAGATCTCCCAAATCCGTTACAGATTTCTCTGAAATATGCAGGACTTTCATGCAGATGAGAGCAGTATGGATTCCAAATGTATATGGGATTTCACTAGACTCAAACTGTGGAAGCTGAGGAATTGGAGGTGACAGTGTGTCCCAGCAGTGGGCTCTAGGTTGGTCCTTGCACTTCCTTGGTACAGGTGGCTGCTGGATGTAGCTGCAAAGATCTAAATGGTATCGCTCAAGCTAAAGGCAAGGATAAGCAAAGCACAATCCTCCTATGCCTCCTTCCCCAAAGGATGGACACGGTAGGCAGAGGGCATAGACGGGCCAGGGATGGGCAGCACAGCTGCGAGACTCGTAGTTTCCCCACAAGAGGAGCCACGGCCTTGCTCATGGAGCTGAGGGGGCTTCCAAAGATGCCAGTCCACCTGAGCATGTGCCGTAAGAGTGCTGCTTCCTAGGTGTCCTAACTTACAAGTCCCCACCAGTGACTCAACAATAAAAACACCATCCCATATTTCTCACTTAGGGAAAGCTTCCTAAATGTTTCCACCAAGGACGGTCTTACCCCAAGTCAGACGACCTGCTCACTAGCTGCCACTGTCCTAAGTGGAGTTGCTGCATGGATCAAGTCCCAACTCCTTTGGCCTTGCTTGCAAGACAGGTCCCCCCTCCCTCAAGGGGACAAAAATAGTCACATGACTGGCTGGAGCATAGTGATTTTCACCAACCGTGGATTAGCTCAGGTTGAATCCTGCACCTCTCAGACAAGATACATGAACCAAATGAAACAGCCACCTAACACAGGGAAGGGGGCTCTTATATTCAACTCTTCTCCCAGGCTCAGGTTTTATTTTCATTGTTTTTTAAAATCAATATTCTATTTGCTGGGCTTTTGGGGAAATGTGTAGTTCGGTGAATGACAACCTTCAAAAAACATAGCATTTGGGTTTGTTTTGGCTCTTGGCTGAAGGGAGCAGCTTGGGCTGGGTTGGAGCTTATAGTCTGGCTCTGTTCAGAGCCCGGTCACCGTCGCTGATCTTGTGTGTGTCTCATCAGGGTGAGCATGGCAGGACCAGTGACATTAGCCTTCAGCACACTTGCAAGTACTGAGAGTGGCTTAGCCTTGGACTCTATGTCAAAAAGTTACTTGAAAATGGTGGGCTGCAGGCAGTTCAAATCATTGCAAGATTAGAGTTCTGTCTCACACTGTAGAGCACTGGCAACGATTTTGTTTTTGTTTTTGTCATTGTTTTTGTCATTGTTACATGGTTTCCAGACATTTTGGCTGTTGTGTTTTATATGTAAGCAGTGTGTTATCAGAAAGGCCACAGGCACACAAGAACCTGCAGCAGAACTCAGTCTCAACCTGAAAGTTTAGCAGATGTTTGTTCTAAGTTTATGTCCTTTGGGGACTTTTCATTTCCAGACTCATGCTGTTTCAGAGCCACCAAACACACAGAAAATGCTGGCCTCACCCTACAGGCTATTACTTCAGAAAACATATCATTTACCCACTGCAATATCACTCCAGGCAACAAATACCACTTCAGAAGATGCTGGAGTTGCCTAGTGCATACTTCAGAAAACACTGGGCTCTTCACTATAGTATTCCTTTAGGAATATTACTTCAAAAAACGTTGGGCTAGTTCACTAAAATATTACTTTAGGTTTGTTTTCTCCACTGCTGTAGACTAGGGAGCATATAACAAGTGACCCAATGACACATGAGAGTGCTAAAGATATCTTGGGAACTCCTAACTTCTGAAGTCTCACTCTGACCCCCAGAACTCTTTCAACCTTGAGAGGGTCGGTACGTCATTTAACGATATCCCCTAAGCCCACAAATCAATGGACACCCATCACTCAAATATCCTTTTTGGTAGCCCAAATGCTGAAGGAGATTTAGATTCCCAACCCTGAGCACTTAGCAAATGTGATGTGATTTTCCTTACAATGCTAATTAAGCTCTCTTGGTATTTTGGTTTCCTTATCTAGCACCAAGGAAAGCCCTGTCGACTGTAAGAACTCACATTAACTGCTCTCATTTTCATGTACCTGTTGATGTCCCCAATCTGTTTCTTGGATTTGTTCCTGTACATTGAATCTACAGTCCAGGGAAACATGAGTCTCCCCTTTTGAATTTTTGGGCTACTGAAAAGTCTTAGCAGTGTGCTCTCCAGATCTTGTTAGGGAAGTGCCTTTCTCTGCTTCTCCTCTGTCTTCCCACTCTGTAAGTCACAGGAATGAATCTGTATACACGTCACAGGTGACAAGCCAGAAAAAGAAAAATGCCCAAACACTGTGCCCATTTGTGGCTGCCCTCTGACCCTGGTGTATGTCTTCTTGATTGGTTCCCACTGGCCTCGTGTATCAGCCTCGGTGTTTGTTCTCTGCCTGTCACTCATTCCTTCATCTACACACACACACACACACACACACACACACACACACACACACATCTGTGATACCCTACACATGCATCTGGACACATTCACACAAGTTCAAATTCCAAATGAGGGACCGGTCCCTTCTCTTAAGATAAATGGTGCTACTGGATAAATGAAAACATCATAACCTGAGCATAATTCATGCTTGATAAGTTCAGCTTATGAGGCAAACTTAAACCAGCCACATCAAACCCACAAGGACAAAGCACATTGTCCACCTTCTGCAGGTGACCAGCTGATTTGCAGAAAGATGGTTTTGTCACATCATCTGCTTGCTGGTGCTCCCCATTTTATCTGTAGTCCTTATTTGAGAATTAGCCTGGACCTCTGGAGCCCCCACTTGCCTTTGGTTGGGTGTGAACCTGACCAAAGGTGTGTTTCTATCATAGCACAAGAAGGCTTCCACGGCCTTTGACAGGTTTCAGTTTCAGTTTTGGGTCTGGCTTGAGGGTTGGGCTGGGCTCTATCAAACCCTGAGACACAGTGGTGACTTCCCTTGTGTCTCATGTAGCCACACAATTGTCCCAGTGTCCAGCCATAGGAAAGCTGGTAGCAAGCCGTCCTCAACATCTTATGAAGCCCTATGTCCAAGAGTAAGACTTGATTGTCCTCAAAGGCAGCTGGTAATCTTCTTCCCATCCTGCGTGCACTGAGACATCTACTTCCCCTCCCTTTATACAGGCTGACCTTGTGGAGAGTGATATTCTAGAACTTCTGAGCCCAGGCTTTCAGGGGACTGGAAGCTTCAACTATTGTGGAGCCTTGAGATGGCTTATGTAAGTCAGAGCACCCTGCTGGAGTGATAAGTCCCCAAAATTCTTGTTTATTTCAGCCATACATAGCATCCCAAAGACTAAAAATATTCCACCTTGGTCCAACCTTCAGACTGTGGAACTGTGAACAAATAAGTGGTTCTTGCTTTGTGCAACAATATTGTTACTCAGCCATAGATAACTGCTAAGTTACCAGCAGCAGGTGGATTTCTCTGGTAGCTTGCACCATTGGCTTGAAACTTACTGGTAGATGTGAACAAATTTGCATAAGGAACTCAGTAGTCTTTGGGAGAAATTAGAATGGGAACCCCACCTTTGTTTCTAGTGATGTCAAGAGATAGGGTAAGTCCGAAGTCCAGTTTACAGTTGACAGACATGCTGGTATAGTGAGTCTCCTGAGGTAAAGGCAGAGGAGTGCCAAGATAGGGCTCATGATTACTGATGACCTCAGAGCTTCTGGTATAAAGGCCGGGTCTCCTAATTTCCTCCTGAACTAGGAGAGCAGTCAGAGTGAAGAGTTGGGTTCCTAACACAAGAAAGAAGTAAGGGAAGTTTGCTCTGGAAGAAAAACTCAGTAGATTGCAGCTTCAGGAAGTTTGCTCTGAAACAATGTGGGGTGGGGACAGTTCAACTCCTGGGCCCATTGATATCACCATTTCAATTTTTCTCTTAAGAAGTCGATATTCCATCTTGAAGAGAAAACTAAAAAGGAAAACAAAAACAAGCAAATAAGCAAAATCAAAACCAAAAAAATAAGTGCCAAAAAATTAAACAGTACCAAAAACCATAAGAAATACACTCCTGTGCACAGGCAATGCTGTTCTCTCTTGTCAAGTCCATACAGTGTGTAGTAGAGCACAAAGAAATAATTTTTAGCATATGAGGAAAATTGTTCATAACATCTCCTACAATCTAGTGTTTGAAAACAACCCTTGCCCTCGACGAATATATGAATAGTTAAACCATTGATTTTCCTAAAATACAAAGCTCCCCAAACAAAACTGATTTCATTTTCTTTTTCTCTCTCAAAAAAAATCAACAAATCAGAATGCAAGTCTACCTTGCTGAACTTGAACTCCAAATGTGTGCTTAAGGGAAACGGGGTTGACAGTCCAGAGACTGGAGGGGCCATTAGCAGTCACCCACACTCATTACCTTGTCTCTCTGGATTTCCTTCCATGACATTGTTGTAACACTCTTTGCAAAGAGAACTGACAGATGGGTTCTGAAATTTGCATGTAGATCCTTCTGGATAGTCAAAATGCTTCAAGATGTGCCTGGGAGGCCCGGGAGGCCCAGGAGGCCCAAGAGACCCGGTGGTAGACTTCTGGGGTACTACAGAGACCAAGTGGTTCATGTTTCCCCCCACCACTGTAGTGTGGTGCCTGCAGGCAGGCCTGATATTAGCCACCCCTCCCTCCTCTGAAGCAAAATTTCCAAGAAAGACCACGGGAGATGACTCTCTGGAGCATTTGGATGCCAAGGCTCTGAGGAGTGGAACCAGGTATCTAGTGTAGAGGGTGGAATGTGTAAGCATGGTGGGTTTGCAGGTCTCGTTCTGTGATTCGTTGCATGGCTGGAGTCCATCCAATGACTAAGTAAGAAAATGAAGGCAGAGAGGCATTTCCTCATGGGATCATTCTGTCTTGTCATTGTCACCCTATCCTCTGCCCTCACCAATCTGTCAGGCTTTTTTCTTCATCTTTCCTCTAACACAGCTTTTTTTTTTTTTTTTTTTTTTTTTTTTTTTTTTAAACTCAAGGTGAAGATATCAGTGGTTCCTTGAATTTGGATATGAAATTTTTTTTCTCATCTCAAGTTGAAATTTCATGTTCCTTTTGAGTAAGGGTACCTGTAGAGGCCAGAAGAAGGTGCAAGGTGCAATATCCCCTGGAGCTGGAGTTGTGAGCTCACAACATGGACGTTGGGAACTGGACTCTGGTCTTCCTCAAGAGTGGCAAATGCTCTTAACTGCTGGGCCATCTCCCCAGCCCCTCAAACACAGTCTTTATCATTTGTAACACAGTGGCAGATTTTCACATTATATTTGCATATGTGAAATTAGATATTTTCATACTGCAGCTATATTGTGTTAGTTACTTTCCTGTTGCTATAAAACACCATGACCAAAAGCTACATGGGGGGGGGAAGGGTTAACTTTAGCTTACAGTTCCAGAGGGATAGAGTCCAGATGCAGAATGTCAGGGAAACTACAGCAGCAGCTGTAGAAAGATCACATTTTGTCCACAAATGAGGGAGAGGGAGAGGGAGGGAGAGAGAGAGAGAGAGAGAGAGAGAGAGAGAGAGAGAGAGAGAGAGAGAGAGAGCTATAAATCCTTAAAGCCCACCCCTCATGACATACTTTCTCCAGCAAGACTCTGCCTCCTAAATGTTCCATAACCTCCCCAAACAGCGCCACCAACTGGGGACCAGGTATTTAGATACAGGAGCCTGTGTGGGGTTTTTCTCATCGAAACACTACATATGTGTATCAGGAGACAGAGTCCACATCATCATTATCATTATTTTGGCATTATAAGTAGTCATCATGTAAGTCCTTCTTTGAGTTTGCTTCCTGTCAAGTATTTTGTCACAGACAAATAACTAACCCATCATAGAACCAAACACATCCCATGAGGCAGAGGCCACAGCAAAGCAGGGTTGACTTTCCATGAGGGAAGCCTGGACAGGCTACACTGAGGTGATTGTATTGTCCTGGCAGCAGGGACAACCATGGCCTCGGCTCTGGAGAAGGAGACCTGACAAATTTTCTCTCAAGTGTCCAGGACAGTCCCATGAGGGTGACAGCTGGTGCATATGGCAGAACAGCCCGTAGATTGCTGGGGCGGGGGCTCTACAGATTAACGGGAGACGTCACAATTGACAACACTCCATCACAAGACACCCCGAACAAGAACAGTTGACACAGAAGCAGGAAGCTATGGCCAAATGTATGAACTTTCAGACTTATTTCCCAGGTCACTGTAGAGGGAAGATGCGTTTCCCACCCATTTGGAGAGTGTTAAGTTTAGAGTATGAATTCCAGGTGTGGCCATCAGCTGTGGCTGTGCCAGTTGTATTACACAACAAAATTTGTCCTTTTAGTAACTGTGTGTGTTCTAGGTCCATGAGAGACCTTGTCTCAAAACATCCAAGACTGTTCACTGGCCTCTTGTGTGCATCTCCTAAAGGTTCCATGACTTCCCCCAAACTGTGCTGCCAACTGAAGACCAAGTGTTCAAATATCTGGGGGGGGAGGGGGTGGGGTTGCTTTTCTCATTCAAACCACTACATAAGCTGAGCCATAGCCTCCCCCACCATGGATGGTGCCCACCATGATGGACTGGACCCTGTTCAAACTGAGCCCAAATAAATCCTTCTTCCCTCGAGTGGCTTCAATCAGGTGCTTTGTCAGAGCTGTGAGAAAATTTACAAATATAAATATAAATATAAACATAAAGAAATGGTGTTTCAGAACATGTCCTGGTGCCTCAGCTTTGAATGACACTGTGCCCTCTGGTTCTTTCAAAACACTGGACGTGTTAGAAACGAGGGAATGGATGAACGAGCATCCCCCCTCCCCGTTTGTTGTAGCATCAATTTCAATGACCTCTCTTCTTAGGTATGAGAGCTGTGTCTGAAAGTAGACTTTGGTGGGTCCAGCTCTGGTACTTCTGTGAGCTCCATGCCCTTACAGCTGCTTCTGCAAGAAAGAGAGTCCGCCAGGGGGAGAACACTGGAGTACACCATGTTTCTGGGTATTCTGTGAGGGATTGCTGCTTGGAGCTCCCAAATCTCCATCATAGTTCCTTCCCACTGTGCCTTCCCCCATGAGCTTGAAGCTCTGTCTAGTTCCATCTTCTATACTCTTCCTACTGGGTCTGGATAGCCCTGTCCTATCTACCTCCCCCAACCCCGCCCTCGGGGTGCTGACAGAGAGCCCTCTGTCACTCTGTGGAATGTGGTGGCAATTCTGAGTATGGTGCCGGACAAGAACTCCAGTCCCCTAATAACTTTTTACAGTTCAGGAACGTAAACATGTGGTTTAAGGTCTTTACATAAGCAATACCCACAACTTTAGCTGGCTTTGTAGAACTATGAAAAAAAAAATGTTGGTAGAGCTAATACATTTTGGAGCCAGTTGAGGGAGAGTGCCCCAGAATTCTCAGGGAGAGAGAGCTTGGTGGCTTAGGGGATCACAAGAGGAATCATCTGGCAGCTGACTCCTCACTCCTGCTTAGAATCTGTCTGGCTGAGTGATGTAGCCAGGCTTCCCTGGGTCAGGAATCAGCAGCTACATAGCAGAGTCACAGAGTTTCCTAGCAACAAGGAAATAGAGCCTGGGAAGCTGCATCATACAGTCCAGTCCATTAGGGTTGGAGACCATGTATTATTTATTATTTAGTTCAGCATCTCTCCAAGACTCTTCTGTGTACTGGCAGGAGAGGAGAAAGCTGGGTAACCATTTGATGGATGCATACGAAAGCAGCAAGGCTGTGAGAGGGTCCAGGTTTGTGGGGTCCAGGTTTGTGTGCTAGCAGAGATCCTGGAGGGGGAAAGGATGAGGGGGGCTTCCAATTAGAGCCCTGGTGCCTGGAGAATAAACACAATGCCCACAATCATAGTAGGTGAATGTACAGTCAGTGATGGACATCTAAATTGAAAGCAGCTCCTAGATAGAGGTTGTGGGAAGCAGATAATGATATCTGAGTCCAGTCATTGGTGCAGGGCATTTGGATGGAGAGCTTGCCTGCTAGAGATCCAGTCCCTGGTGTGGAGACACAGGCAAGATCAGTAGATCCAGGCACACAGAAGGTACCTGGGACTCTGAAGGCGACTCTAGTTTCTGTTGGTGTGGAAAAGAGGTCACAGTTGAGGCTTGGGGGGCATTTATCATACTCTTACTTACAAACCCCCCACAGGAAGAGAGGTCACATGGGGAAATGCAGACGGCCGAGTGAAACTGGAGGAGTCAATGTACCCATGACCCTGACAAGTCACTAGGTTTTCACTGGAGGGTCACAGTATGCTAGACTGAGACGTCATTCTGCAAAGAAAAGAATGGATATGTGTGGAGATTTCAGGGAAAAACACTGAGCATGCCAGGCAGTCTGGATACTTTCCACATGGTGGGATCTTGTGAGGGAGTTTATTATTTTATTTTCATATACTGTAAGTCAGCTTGCTATTTATTCCATTGTTTATGTTAATTTTGATATTTGAAAAATTCTTTTAAGAGATTTATTACACTTTTGTTTACTGTATGTGTGCACATCCGTGCACTTGTGTGCCCTGGTGTGTCTGTGGAGGCCAGAGGATAACTTTGGGGAGTCAGTGGGTATCAGGGATTGAACTCAGGTCATTGGGCTTGGCTGCAAGTGCCCTTAACCACTGAGCTATCGTGCTGGCCCCCACAAGGTTTTTTTATCTAAGGTGTTACCTTGGCAAATGATTGCCTGGTGCTTAGTCCATGCCAGGCTCTGTTCTGAGTACTTTCCATGGATGAAGTGAGGTCCTCCTCAGCAGAACTCAGATGGTGGAAGGTTGGGCAAGCACCTGTATTTGCAGAGCTGCTGTGTGGCAACTGGGATCTGAGGCCAGGCCACCTGCTTTCAGGGTCGGTACTCTTAACCAGTGCAGGGCATTGTGGCTCCCCAGGAAGGAAAGGGGATTCTTCTGAGGCTGAAGAGCTCAGGGGAGGAGACATATGTGTTCTTACAGCTGGTAGGAAGGGTTGCCTGATATCTACATTTAGTGAATAAGCGAGCGAGGGAAAGTCCCTCCATTATCTCCCAGGACAATGTCTTTTTGCTAGATTAGAATGCTACCATTGTGAACAACAGCTCCCAGAAAAAAGCTACACATTCAAACTGAACCTTCAACAAGGCTGATCAACTGACCAGAACATCAGTGACTTCGTAGAGGCCGGGATGTTGCAAGCTCAGAGCCGAATTATCCTGGGTCACTTTAGCCCTCTTAATAGCATTGATAGCTCTCCTGACCCAGCAGGTTTGTGACCATTTGGGGCATACAGATAGAATATTAGCTTTCCTTTGGAATATATTAGCTTAGCAGACAACTAGCTTCCACCAGCCAGGAAGCTAGAGTGTCATCAGATAGCATGTAGCAGAGGCTTGCCTCACTTGCTGTAAAGTGCCTCTCTCATGTTCCCACCAGAGCATTTGAAAAGCATGCTGAGTTAAGGCTTTCTTGACTGCAAAAACTTCACGAGCCTGCTTCCATGTAGAAACGTGGAGTTTGGGCTAACCTAAATTTGTGTTCTCAGGCCGTGGTCACTCATAGTTGGCTCTAGAATAAGTGACCTCTCATCCCCTTTGAGGTGAGAGCTGTGTTTTGGTGTCGACATCATGGAGGAACTCGAGAAACCTTTCTCCACCTTGAGAGCAGGTGGCTTGACTGTCACCTCCCCTGGGAGATGCTGTCTGCTGAGAAACCCATCCTGTCTTCCAGCTTCCCAGGAGAGTGCAGGGTAGCATTCAATGAACCACCCCTCTCAGAATCCACACTTTTGTGGCCCCTCCCATATTGACTCTGAGATTGGATGAGTGGTTTCCTTTAACCAATGGGCCATTAGCAAGCATGACACTATCAGGTTCTTGGCAAGTTCTTACAGGGTAGACTTGTTTTGTTTTGTTTTTTTTGGAATATTCTTTCTTAGAACCCATCCATGGCGCTGGATCACTAGATAATGTGGGGTCCAGGCAGGATGCAATTTTGGACATTTCTCTAGTTCCCACCAAACTCCCAAATGGATGTAGCCACTAAATGAGCCCTGTTACATCACTCAGCTGAGCCCAGTTGGCTCACAGCTTCTCGGGGAAGAAGCACCCACCGCCATTTTGAGTCAGTATGTTCTGGGTGTTTTTTTTGGCAGACACAAGTCTTGACAGGATGGCCACAGCGAAAAACAGGTTGAACATCCAAGCTGAGCAGGACAGGAGGTGTCTCCTCTGTCACTCTCCATCTTCTTGCCTTGGGACAGGGTGTCTTGGTGAACCCAAAGCTTCCTGTTTGACTAAGATGACTGGCCAATGAACTTTGGGGATCTGCCTGTCTTTGTTCAATGCTGGGGTTACAGACATGAGTCTTCTGATGGGGACAGCAGGCTGGGGACATGGCTGCAAACTAGAATGATGCAAGTATAAATGTGAAGGCCAGCCTACAGTCTAAGAGAGATGTTACAGCTCCCAGGGTTTCCTCTCTGATGCCAAGTCCCTGACCTGAGAGCTGAAACCTGGGGGGAGGACAGCTCAAGGGGCCTTGGTATCCTCCTTTCAGTGAAATCACCACCACCCCTGAAACTACTCCCAAACAAGAAGGGACATTGTCTCAAAACAAGATAGAAGGAGAGGACTGATTCCCCAAGGTTCCTCTGACCTCTACATGAGCCACGGCACATGAATACCCACAGTCACACACACACACACACACACACATACACACTGTACACATACAAAAGATTTTTTAAAAAGTATCAATATTCATTCTTGGCATCATCATGTCTTATGCATCGTAATCTCGGTCAGTACTCCATGAACCAGTCTGTGTAGACAACACTCTCTCAGATGGAACCCTCAGCTTTCCTCCTGGGTGGGTCATGAGTGATCTGACTGGTGGCGTCCTGTCTGAAGAGAGAGAAGGTGGGGCAGGGAGGCTACACGGGCCTAGGATACAGACAGTGCCAAAGATACCCCAGTCCTACGCCAGGCTAAGCCTTTCTCCATAGTCCTCAGCCTTAGACAGAAATCTTTAAAGCAAAGAGTTGCTTTCTGGGAGGGCTGAGCACAGGGGCCCTGGCCTGCTTCCTCCTGAGGGGCTGTGAGGAGTCTGTATGCCCTTCCCAGATTCTTACTTGTGTTTCCTATGACTTTGGGCTCCGGTTCAAATGAATAAGACCTCTCAGTGTGGGAATGAACAAGGATGCATGAAGCTAACCTCTGGCCATCTTAGGGTAGCTTAGTGGTCTGAAGATTGCTTTCTGTTTAAAAGGAAAGTTCCTTGGGGGTACACATTCTCTTATCCATTTCAGCTTTGATGTTCTGGGGAAGAGGGCTTGGACCAGGGGAGGAAAAACCAGAGGAGGGAAAGGATAGTGTCAGTTGGGACATGGCAGCTGTCATGGAGGAGGAGTTCCTCACATGGGAAACTGAGAGGAGACAGGACGTCAGAGAGAGGCTGAGAACAAAGAAGGACAGCAACCCCAGACAAGAGTAAGGGTGCATGTGGATAGAGGTGTGACAACAGATGTACCTGGCTGCAACAATAAGTCTTATTCCAACTGCCCCAGCCCTGCTGCCACATGGGCGCTTTCTGCCAGGCTGCCCGAGTTCTGCCCGCTGACACATTAAGGTCCCGAGTAACACACAGACACTTACACATGCTGCTTGGCCAAAGACCAGGATTTCTTATATGCTAGCTCAGTCTTAATTATCAACCATAATCATAAGACTTACCTTATGGTGGATGCAGGCCTTGCGTCCTGTCTTCCTGGCAGTTACATGGTGACTCCACAGAGAGGAAGAGGAAGAGCGAGAGAGAACAACTTCCTTCTTGTCCTTGCTTATATGAGTCTGCCTGCTATGTCACTTCCTGCTTGTATCACAAGACTTCTTTTTACTACATTTCCCAGAATCCTCTTCCACTCCTAGTCCCACCTAACTTGCTGCCTCATTGGCCAAACAGTACTTTATTCAACAATCAATAAGATAAACATACACAGAAAGACCTCCCCCCATCACCTGGCCATCCTTCTCTTCCCTGATCTGCTGTTCTCAGGACTGCCCTGTCACTTAAGGGCCTAATCCAGGTAGACTGAAAATTTGCATCACTCTGTGGAAAAGTTATTGTACTGGGAAATGAAATCTTAGTCAGTGTGGATTCCAAACGAAACAAGAGAGAAAGAGAAAGGCCCTTTAGGTGTGACTCATGCAATGGGGTGATGGGCACCCACTTCCCCACCACAGATCAGGATGGGGCTGATTTGGGAAACTTCTGCAGCTGGTCCCTGAGGCAGGGTGGCAGCCGTGAGGGACCCTGGTGCAGTGAGTGTGTGTGTGTGTGTGTGTGTGTGTGTGTGTGTGTGTGTTGGGCAGGCAGAGGGATCAGCATCAGCGGGCAGAGCTGTCAAACATTTCAGGGTTGTGCAGACCATGTGCTCTCCTGCAGAGAAAAATTCTGTAATTATGCTGTGAAATGTGCTGTATTTTTTTTTTTTTTCTACGAGCCCCAAACTTCACACCCACATAAAAGCTCCCAAAGTCCTTTGACATGCACAGGCGGGCAGAGCACGGTGAAACTGCCTGACTCTGAATTGCAGAAGCTTTACAGGCATCCCATTTGGCATGTCATTGATGCCCCAGCCTCTCCGAAGAATAAAGGGAATAAGCCATTGAGTCCATTTGATGGAAGGGTTTGGCCAGGGGGCAGCGAACATGGATGTCGTGATCCCATGTGATTGGGAGCCCTTTGGTCCCCGCTCACTGTCTGGGCCTCATCTTGAGACTCTGGAGCTGTGGAATCAACCCTGAGACCACCTTCCCCTTTGTGACAAGGCTTTGCCCTCATGAAACGGTGACTCTGATGCTTTCTTTCCTTCCTTCCTTCCTTCCTTCCTTCCTTCCTTCCTTCCTTCCTTCCTTCCTTCCCTTTTTTTTTTTAAATTAGTCTTTGCAGCTGGGGGCATTTCTTTTTTCTTTTCAATAAACAAACCAAAATAAATAATTAACACTTTCATGTGTATGGCTGTTTTGCCTACATGTATGTCACACGTACCATGTCCATGCCTGGTGCCCACAGAGGTCAGAAGAGGGCATGGGATTCCCTGGAAATGGAGTTATAGGTGGTTGTGAGACAATATGCAGGTGCTGGGCCTCAAACCATGAACTTTCTGGAAGAGCAAGCAGCCAGTGCCCCTAAGCCATCTCATCAGCCCCGACCCTGACGTTTCCACAGGGCAGAACCATTATTGTTTCCCTGAAGTCTGACTGTCCATGAGCAGGGGAGGTAGTAGGAAGGGCCAGGAGTTCCCAGGGAGTGATGGAGGGAAGGACCTCTTGGGGTGGGGTCAGGGCATGGCAAGTCAGGTAGGAAAGCCACCAGTGAGCTAACAAGGTCTTTTGTGAACTAAAAGACAGACGATGGCTGGTTAAGATACAGGTCCCCCACAAGAGATGGACTCCCTTCTGGGACACATTAACAGACATTGTCCCAACTAGCATTAGGAGTGATGAACACCAAGGGTCTTCCTCCCCTGGTCTGGCTCAGGGGTGTAATGCTGGCAATTAGCATTTATACTAGATTGCTAGATGGGGTCTTGGCCCTTTTCTTTGAGCCTTCTGATAGCAGCTAAGTGTCAGACCTAACTTGTTACCTAAAGGAGGGGTCAGAGCTGTCTAGAAAACTCCTCCTGTTGGTGAGCCATGGGCCCTGGCTGTGGGAATGCTGCTGGCATGGAAGACTGCGTTGAATCTCAATGTCAGTAATGAGTCCAGTCAGACACTTGCCCTAGTGAGGCAGCAGAGAGCTGGGCTCTGATGGGTAAAGGGAGGCCTGTCCCCACCCCACCTCCACCCCGGGCGGGGCGGGGGTGGAGTATATAGGAGTAGAGAGGAAAGCTTATGGAAGACTTGAGGCATTTCTTGGGTGTATAATGTTAAAAAGGAATGTACCTGAGAGGGACACCGCCAGAGTTCCAGGTGAGGCTCTGCCTTACTCTGTCCTGGGTAGTGACTGCAAAGAAACAGAATTTATAGAAATGTCATTATAGCCTGTCACTTCTATAATGATATGTAGTATGGTGACATACATCTTTATTCCCAGCACTCAAGAGGCAAAGGCAGGCAGATCTCTGTGAGTTTGAGACCAGGCTAGTCTACACAGAGTTCCAGGCCAGCCAGGGCTATGTAGTGGAGACCCTGTCTCAAAAAGCAAACCAACCCCGCCCCCCCCACACCCTTCTCCTCCTACGTTTAAAAAAATGAAAACATATAAATTGTGTTTTCCCTCTGAGAACAGACAGAACCTGAGGTTGCTGGCAAGCAGACATTTGAGGATTTCTTTGGAGCAACATGAAGAATTAGGCAGAATTAGCATAGCAATTGGTTACAGGTCAAAGACAGAGCCAGGAGTGTGAAAACCATTTGTTTTCCTAAGCAGATTAAACATCCCAGGGCCCTCTTTCCTCCTCTCTCATATCTCCGCCTCAGTCAGCACACTCTTGTTGGTCCCTGGCCCAGTTGCTGTACCTGTGGAGTTCCCTCCTGCAGAGGCTTCACCCTACCTTAATGAACACATTTTGTCAAGGCTGAGTTTTGTTCTTGCCCAGAACTGTCTTAAATCACAGACTGTTTATGTCATCCGCAGCAAATGTAGATATCCAAGGCTCTGGCACTTGAAGTTTTAGAAAAATCGAAAGCAGTATATCTTTTCTGGTCTGGAGAGAGAGAGGGAGAGAGGAGTTGGGAGGGACGGGGTAGGGGGAGAGAGAGAGGGAAGGAGGGAGAAAGGGCATGCAATGCTGAGGTACCAAGGAAGGGCACCCAGAGAATAGGCTCACAAGCCTTAGTCTCAGGTTCAAGGAGCCATCCCCTCCATTGTCCCTGGTAAAGCCTTCGGTGGAGCCTCAGTGTGCCCCAGCCTCTAACTGTCCAGCCATTTGAAGCGACCCTATACAAAGACCTAAGGGAGATCCCCTGAGGAAGGACTCGGGCTTGGAATTGTGTGCCCAGTGGAAACCTCCAGCCCCTGCCCCTCTGCAGGGTCTCTGGGTGCAGGGGTTGAAGACAACATGGACAACTCATTTTCCAGCATTGCAGAGGGATTCCTACAATGGAGCAGGGGCTAAAGTCAATAAGAACACCAACCAGGGTGGCTCCCCGGTGATCAGGGCCAGCCCTCCCTCACTTTCCCTCCCCTTACCCACCTCTCCCTCCCCTCCCCCTCCCCTTTCTCCCTCTCTTCCCTCTCCCTCTCCTCCCCCCCTCCCCTCTCCTCCCTTCCCTCCCTGCCTCTCTCCTCCCACCCCTCCCCTCCCTCCCTTCCCCTCCCCTCCTCTCTCCCTCTCCCTGTGTGTATATCTGCATACACTCACATGCATATTGCTGCCATATCCTGTGGATGCTGGGATCAAACTCAGGTCCCCATGCTTGTGCACTTGGAGCCTCCTTTCCAGCATCACTCTGTCTCCCTGTCCCACTTTCATCTTTCCCTGGATGCACCATGGCAAATGAGATCTGGTCTCCTGGTGGCTTGCTGAGCTGCTGGCTCTCCTCCAAGTCTTAGACTCACAGCTAGATTTTTATATCAAGGAACACCGGCCATCCCAGTATCCCCTACCTGCTTGCCTGGGGCTGAGGGCTGGGGATACTGCTCTGATTTCCTCCCTGTGTGAGTTAGGGTTTCTACTGATGCAACAAAACACCATGACCAAAAAGCAAGTTGGGAAGGAAAGGGTTTATTCAGCGCAGACTTCAGCATCCCCGTGCATCACTGAAGGAAGTCAGGACAGGAACTCAAACAGGGCAGGAACCTGGAGGCAGAGCTGATACAGAGGCCATGGAGGGGTGCTGCTTACTGGCTTGCTTCCCATGGCTTGCCCAGCCTGCTTTGGTATAGAACCCAGGAGGACCACCAGCCCAGAGATGGCACCACCCACCATGGCCTGAGCCCTTGCTTATTGATCACTAAATGAGAAAATGCCTTATAGCTGGATTTCATGGAGGCATTTCCTCAGCCCAGGCTCCTTCCTTTCTGATAACTCTGGCTTGTGTCAAGTTAACACAAAACCAGACAGTACAGAACCCCCAGGAATGACCATATTCAGGCACCATCTCCTTTCTCTTGCCTCCTGCAGTCAGAATCCCATATCTGTGAGCCATCTTTAAAGTAAATCTTAAAGTCAGTCAGTCCCTGACTGACTGGCCTGACCCGCCTAGCCAGCTGGCCGACCGTCTTTACCAGTTTCTTGTGTATGCTTCTAGGGATGCAATACACAGCTATACAAGACTATAAATATACTTTTAAATCCTCCCGGTTTTGGAAAACAGAATGATAGGGTAATGCATTTTTCTTTCTAATTAGCAATATTCTGTTATTTTTATTTTAATTGCTATAAAACATTTATTCTATAGGCAGGCAGGTCATAGTTTATTTTTGTAATTGGGCAATTCTTGCTATTTCCAATAATGCTATAATAGATGATCTTGAACATGTGGCCCTTGGAATGAGGAGGGCCTGGTTACTGGGCCAAATGGTAACTATGCTTGTAAATTAATTAGATATTGCTTTTTTTGTGCTTTCTTCAGTTTTCCCAATGTGGTCAGTCAGTGACTAGAACTACCCACTCAGGAACAAGCAGGAAGCAGACAGACCAGAAGCAAAGCAGGAAGGTGGAGGTTGGCTTCTTTTCCTCCTCTCTGTTGGCATCCCCTGCTAGCAGAACACAACAGAAGCCAATGGCAAAGCTGGGATTTAACTTGCAGGGTCCAAATCAGAAGAGAGGAGGGTAGATGTGGAGCAGAAGCCAGTCACATCTAATTGGCTTGATAATGGCACTTAACAATGTGCCATTAAATATTTGGAGTTTGCCTAGTTGGACAGTTGACAGTTGAGAAACAGTACCTTAATGAGGTTTTGCCTCACATTTTTCTTATCATGAAGGAGGTCAGCCTCCTTCATTATCATGAAGGAGGTCTTATCATGAAGGAGGTCAGCCATTTCTTTATGTTTGCCTCACATTTTTCTTATCATGAAGGAAGTCAGCCATTTCTTTATGTTTAGATGATATTTATATGCATATTCTGTAAACTTGTTTCCCTTAGGTCATTTTTTTTTTCCCTATGGGCTGTTTGTCTCTTTTTTGACAATTTCTTAATGAAAACAAGCACAATGAAAAACTCAAGAGGCCAGCAAACTCAATCTAAACATTTGAAATAGCTAACATAAATAAACACCAAGGTACATAAAAGTTAAGGGAAGGAAGCATGAGGTGGCTGAGACATTACCTCCTTCTCAGAAAAATTTGTGTTAAAGATGGAGATGAGAGCTGGGGAGACAGATCAGGAAGCAGAAGTGTTCTCGGGGTAAATGTGAAAAAAGGCCTTTTATGCCCATTTCACGGGCAGGAAGACCTGAGGTTTCAATGACTTCCCCAGATTATCTGAATACTGAGTTTGACATTAATCTTTTTGCTATGCTGTTGTTGGTTTTAGGTATTTTTCTTGCATATTTCCCTTTATTATAGCTTGCTTTCTCATTCGCCAATATAAGATACCCATCTCCCTACATTACAATATATTTTCTTATAACATGATTTTGATGACTTGCCAATCAATTTCTTGTCTGTTTCCAAAGCACCAGTAAGTATTTTTTTTAGCTAACACCCTGGGTGAATGACCACACATTTTCTTTACAGTAAGCTATGGTTTGTGAATCGATGGCTTGAGGTGCTGGGCAGATGGCCCAGTCCGTAAACTGTTTGCCTTGCAAGCACAAGGACCTGAGTTCAACTCTCAGAACCCACAACACATGAGAGACCCCCATTTCAAATACAAGGTTGATGGGAGCTGAGAAGATGGCTCAGTGGGTAGAGGCTTGCTGTGCAAGCATAGGGCTCCAAGTTTGGATCTCCAGAGCACACGTACAGCTGAGTGTGACGGTGCATCTGTAACCAGTGCTCCTGTGGAGACTCAGGAGGCAGAGACGGGAGACCCTCCAGAAGCATGCAGGCCAGCTAGCCTGGTGTACATTGCAGCAACCAACAAGAAAGAGACCCTGTCTCAGACCAGGTGGAAGGGGACGACTGAGACCTGAGGCTGCCCTCTGTTTGCCACATGTGGGGAATGGCAATACACACCCAAATCCAAACACACACACACACACACACACACACACACACACACACACACACACACACCACACACTTGTTGTCTTGAAGAGTGTCTTGATTAGCAGGCTTTTGACATGATCTATCACACTCACTACCTGCAGAGAGCTGGGAGCAATTCCTTCCTTCTCCTGCCCATCATGGAACCTGTGTTCTTGAAGATCCTAGGATCTAGATTTGTTCTTTCAAAACATCCTTGCTGATCTGACAAGTGAAAAACATCACACTCCACCCCCTAAACTCTGTGTAAGGCCCCAAGGAAATTTTGTGTCTCAGGGCCCCTAGGTCTTTGTTCCTATACTTGTTTGTGTTTCAACTTGGTTGTGCATTGTCATTCCCCATGTGTGGAGGAATGGCAGCCTTGACTGTCAGTCTTCCCCCCACCTTGTTGGAAACAGGGTCTCTTGTTGGTTAGAATCTCTCTTTGAATCTCTTCTGAGTTTTGTATTGGCAATGAAAAGCTGCTGACACCCAAGACCCCTGCCGTGACCAACAGGAGACCCCAACACTCCTCATCATCAGGTTCCGAGCAGGAAAGTCTCCCTAATTAGACCAGGCTGAAATGGCCACAGTGTTACTTGGGTTCCCCCTTAACATTATTTTCCTCTAATATCAGACAAAACAAAGCACTGTGTGTCAGGGGTGGAGAGATTCAACCATCAACACCCCCAGGTATGTGGGACACTTGTGAGACCCTTTCCTACAGAAAGGGGGAAGAAAATGAAAGGAAAAAAAAAGAAATGGTTGCATTCCCCTGCATCAGTGGTTCTCACCTTCCTAACGCTGTGATCTTTTAACACAGTTCCTCATGCTGTGGTGACCCCCAACCATAGAACTATTTCCGTTGCCACTTCATAACTATTGTTTTGCTAGTACTATGAATTGTAATGCAAATATCTGATATGTGACCCCTGAGAAAGGGTTGTTTGATCGCAAAGGGGTAGCAACCCACAGGTTGAGAGATGCTGCTCAAGTGAGGAAGTCCAGAGGGACCCTCCCCAGGGCAGTCACTCATAATTTTCTCCTCGGGACCTGGAATGTAGATTAAGGGGTGGGGGTGGGAATGGAATCAGAGGAGAAACCGAAAACCTAAGCTGCTTCTAAAGGAATCCAGACCAGAGAGCTGAACTCTGCTGCCCCTGGCAGTCCAGATGTGGGTAGCTATAGCAATGGCAGTCTCAAGGGCTTCATGCTGCAGACTCCTTCCTGCCGTTGGCATAGCTGACAACAAAGCCTGTCGCTGGTTTTCTGGCCCATATAGTGGTGCTAACATTTGCCAGCCAGAAAGCAGGCAGCCTGGTGGCATGTGGGGGACAGGTTTCCCCTAACTTTCTCCTTCTCCCTAGAGTGCTGGGTACATGCTTGGGAACTTTGTCAGTGACACACACGGGGCTACAGACCCTCAGCAGAGGCTTCTGGGCCAGTGGCCAGGCAGTGAGCACTGGGAGCCCATATGGTGGGATTGGGACAAGTGTGCCCTTGGAGCCCCGGCCCTTACTGCTGAGCCAACCATCTGGAAGCAACCCAAGTATTTGCCAGTAGCTTCCAGTAAAGGGTGCTGACAAGACATTCCGTCTAGTACTATTTCTGGCTCAACAGACAACAGTGCACAGTAGTCAGACACCCCCAGGCCACATCACGTACTCTCCTGGAGACTGCCAGCAAATTATTTAAGTACTCAAAATCTCACATCCCTCTCTTGTAAAATATTGATAATAAAAGTGCCCAAGTAATTACAGATGGTAGCCATCTCATAGAATGGTGATTTTTCTCTCTGGGTTGTTTAAAACCAAGTTGTTCTGACTGAGATGTAACTCAGCGGTACATTTATCTTCCATGTTCTAGTCTCTGGGTTCAATCCCTGCAGCATACAACAAAAACAAATAAATGGACCAGGGGACAAGGCATAGTTCAGTCAGCAAGGCCCTGACAGGGATGAACATCTGAATTCAGAGTCCCAGCTCTCAGGTACACAGCCAGGCATGGGCCATGCACCAGAAGTCCTAGAACCTGCTGGCCATCTGGTCCTGTCAACTCATGAGCCCAGTGAAAAATGCTGTGTGAAAAAGTAAGGGGGTTGGGGAGAGCACCCGAGGAAGACACAGAATATCTGGCCCCTACATGCATGCACACACAGACATGCATAGATCCATGTACCCCAATACATCTTTGGATTCATAAAATACAGAGTAGATTTCTTTTCGATGTTACTCTTCTTGGATTTTCTGATTTTTTTTTTTCCGAGAAGCTCATCTTACCAGCTACTGTCCTGACTTCTGGTGTTTTCTCTCTGGTCTAATCCCCCATCACTTGGTCCCTGCATCGCTGTCTTAGTTTCCCAACAAGTTCCTGTTTCCTTGTGTCCTACAGCCCATTACTTACATGGAAGCCTGAATAACCTATGCTTAGAGTATAAAGTTAGGTCCCCTTTATCACTTGTTCCAAGGATGGACACTGGTCACCATGTCTGAGGATGCTCAGCCTGAGGGGAGGCTCACCATCGTCTGTGTGAGTGACCTATCCTCTAGCCTGGTCAAGCCCTCTTACAACAGCAACTCAAGATGTCTTCCCAAAGACTTCGCAAGACGCCTTGTGTAGTTGGTCTTTTTTTACTCTTTTATGGGGGCTTGCCACCCAGTTCCCAAATAAATACACGGAGACATATTCTTACTTATGAATGCCTGGCCTTAGCTTGGCTAGCCAGCTTTCCTAACTTACATTATCCCATTTCTCTTTAACTATGGTTTGCCTCTGGACCTTTGACCTTTATTCTATATGTCTTTCTTCCCTTTTTACTCAGTGGCTGGTTGTGTGGCTGGGTAGCTGCCCCCAGCATCCTCCCCTCCCTTCTCCCATTCTCCCTCTTCCTTCTTTTGAGCCTAGATTTCTCCTTCTATTTATCCCCTCTGCCTGCCAGTCCCCACCTATCCTTTCTCTGCCTTGCTATTGGCCATTCAGCTCTTTATTAGACCAATCTGGTGTTTTAGACAGGCAAAGTAACACAGCTTCACAGAGTTGAACAAATGCAGCATAAACGAATGAACACATTTTAAACTAATATTCAACAGCAGCCCTGGGTCAATCTCTCAGCTGAGGTTGAACCTCAAAAACAGGCAAGTGCTTAGGGATAAATCATTTTAAAAACACCCAATATAAATAAATAAAGATTTTTGTATCTTCTCCAACAAAATACCCCTGAATATAGAGACGTAACCAAAGTTTTGGGGTAAGAACTCCAATGCTAGCAGAACTAACAAGCTAGGCTTAACCACTGTCCCAATATACCACCTAGCAAGGAAACACACAGGGAGGAGATATAACCCACTCATTTGGAAGAAGAATAAAGAAAGGCCCCATCATCTCCAGTTCATTTGGAAGAAGAATAAAGAAAGGCCCCATCATCTCCAGTTTATCTTTGGGGTGCTTATGTGGGTTTTAAGTAGAGGGATAATTGAGACCAGGGACAAGAGGAATGCATAATGAAGCAGTCCTGGTCAAGGTGTGGTCCTGCTTTTCATTGTCTCAGCTACAGTACTGTGGGGTAGTGCCATACTATTAATTTATTCATTACTGACATTGTCCTCCTGAGGGAACCAATGTGGTTTCTTCAAGATGATCTGCTCCAGGGTGTAGCTTCTCACCATATATAATGAACTCATCTGGAGCAGGGTGGTTTGTCCTGCAGGACTCGATGTTGTTAGACAGTGACATATTTGTGCCTTCAGCCTTGAAGGGAGATGAGGAATGTAAAGTCCACAGACACTGCTTGGAGAGGACCATGCAGAGTCAAGTAGAAGGCTGTCCCAAAATTGAGAAGATGGCACAGAGCAAAGGCAGATGCTGGGTCTTTGTCTTGCTCTTGGTCTGTGGGCCCAAGAGGAATTAGTCCTTTTATGGAAGCGACATCTTCCTAATGTCTGTTACAAGAGTGACTTTGGAAGGAGAAGGTGAGTAGCAGCTAAAAAGATATCCAGGGGCATGTTCCAGAGCACTTTGGGAGTCTTGAATAGCCTGCTTGAGGCTGGATGAGGGGCTTAGTGGGAAGTAAGGAATACTTTCTTGGAACTAGATCAAGGGAATCCTGGAGTGCACTGGCAGAGAGTTTAGTAGCAGGTTCACCTGTAGTTATATGGAAAGGAAAGGCACCAGATGAGGGGTGTGAGCTTGTCAGCCAAAAGTGCTTGAATACCCCCCCACCCCCACCCCCCACACAACATGCCTATACCAGCATGCACGAGGGTAGACACAGGCTAAAGGAAAAACCATTAAACACAAAGGAGCCAAATTTGATGATTCTGATACTTCCCTATTTCTGCAGAAGCCAGATGATGGTGACATTAAGGTCTGGCTAGGGAGATGTGCTTCAAAAATAAAACTGAGGCTGTAGCGGTCATACCTTTGGGTTCTTACCAAAGACCTCAGAAAGATCAAATGGAAGGCCTCAGAGAACTATTTAGTTAGACAAAAGGTGCTAATATGTTTAAGGATGTCTCATGGGTATTACAGCTGTGCAATAGGTTTCTTTTGTTGTTGTTGTTTTGCAGATTTTTTTATTTGAATTAGAAACAAGATTGTTTTACATGACAATCCCAGTTCCCTCTCCCTCCCATCCTCCCCTACCATCCCCCCCAACTAAAACCCTACCTATCACATATCCTTTCCTGTGCAATAGGTTTCTAAGCAGCTGGGTTAAGTGTTCCCATTGCAGGAGAAGCCCAAGACAGACAAGGGCTTATCTTAAGGCCATTTGAGTGTGACACTTTTGTTTGATGGAGAAGATGCCAATGACACTTGTAGGAAAACCATACAGTCCTAAAGATAATGATGTTAACAGAAAATGCTGTAGCTTGGACTGAAGGGGACAGAGACAGAACAAAATGAATAGACAGATTTGGGTGTTCAAAATTCTAATGACAGGAGGGGATAGAAAACAAAACAACATGACATTTAGAGTGTAGGCAGCCTGGCAGAAATGTAGATGTTCTAAAGAGTCTGTCTTTCAGTCTGACTATCAGACTGTAGAAACAGTGGACCCCAAAGAAATGGGAATTTGCCCAGGAACCTCGTGCTGAGAGAAGGGTAAGGCACCACCCAGGGCCCCAGAAAGGTATGTCATACAGTTCTGACGACTTTCAGACCACCTTACATGATGATGGAACTGTGTTGTGTGATATTTTGATCACATTCTGACAATAGAGTTTGCTTTGAATCAGAGAGCAGAGCTAGCCCCTAGCTGACCAAAATTAATCATAGAGGTTTTGGAGGACTGGGGACCGATAGACAGGAAGTAGTAAGGCGGGGCTGAGAGAGGATCTCAGTTCTAATTGGACAGCTTTGATATTTAGTGGGAAATGTCTTTCCACTTTGTCCCCTTTCCTCAGATAATCTTGGCCTTTTGTTCTTCCATTTAAATTTTAGAATCATCTTATTTAGCTGCTTTCATCTCAGCCAGAGTGGGATGGGGATGTTTAATAAGATTTAGCGTATCAATGGGGTAATACTGATATAAGCACACTTTCAACTTATCCTATCCAAGCCCTGTATCCAAGTTAATCAGGCCTAATTAAAGAATTGGGCTTCTTTGTATCTCCCCTGTACATGTTTATAACTTCATCTGCAGAGGACCCAGGTCTTTGGTAGATGTTGGTCCTACTCTAAGTGGCATTTAAGAACTAAACTGTGTAGCTGATTGCTATTGGTGTATAGAAAGCAAGTTGTCTCTTAAGCATTAAAATTTTTTGCATTAATGATAAAATATGATTCATTTGGATTACTTTGGGCTTTCAATAGAAATCAAAATCATTCTGCCTAGCTGTGACCGCCCATCTCTTCTTATCCTTCAGAGATGAGTAGTGCGGCAATGAGCAGCCATGGGAGCACTGTGTCCATGGGTTTTGGATTCTAAGGAAGATTCCAGGGCAGCTGCTGCAACCCTTCTAGACATTCCTTGTCAGATTCAAAGACATTCTTCCAGTCCTTCTCTGCAATCATCTTTTGTCTTCCCATTTAGAATTTTAAAATTTTTATTGAATTATCATTTTTTGCCTTTTGTATTTTGACTCTCTGTGTTGTTATTTGAGAGTTCCATATATATTTAGTCGCTACGCCCCTGATTCCCCTCTCTCACCCCCACCTTTCTCCCATGGGTGCCCCTCTTCTCAAGCATCTCTCTTGCTGTCATTTTCTTGTTTTTGTGAGTTGAGTTACCCGCCTAAGCTTGGGTGGGAGAGTACATACCAGAGCAAAAGCAACTCATCTGGCTACACTGTTGAAGAACAACCCCCTAACACACACACACACACACACACACACAGAGAGAGAGAGAGAGAGAGAGAGAGAGAGAGAGAGAGAGAGAGAAAGCAACACTTGAGATGTGGCCTACCTGATAGATTGCAGGTAATCTGTTGCTTTTAGAAGCAATGACATGATCACAAAGGGTTTTCTTCTCTATGTGGTTAATATGATCATGTGACTAAGAGCTGCCCCTTGATAAGAATGTGTTATGTTTTTAAAGTATGTTTCTAATGAGATAGCTACTTACTGTTGTTCAGACTCTATGCATTCTCCTCAGGCTGTCCTATCTGACCTTGGTGCCTACCTGGCTTTTGGTTATTTTCTGTTGCTGTGCTAAGACACCATGACCAAGACAGCTTATAGAAGGAAGAGTTTATTGGGGGATGACAGTTTCAGAGGCTTACAGTCTGTAACCTTCATGCTGGAGAACATGGCGGCAGGCAGACAGTATAGTGTTGGAGCAGTAGCTAAGAGTTTACATCTTGATCCTTAACCAGAAGAGAGAGAGAGAGAAAGAGAGAGAGAGAGAGAGAGAGAGAGAGAGAGAGAGAGAGAGAGAGAGAGAGCAGAGAGAGACACAGAGAGAGATAGAGACAGAGAGAGCAGAGAGACACACATACACATAGACAGAGAGGCTGGAGGCATAAGCCTTTTGCAATCCCAAAGCCTGTGCCCAGTGACACACCTCCTCCAACAAGGCCACACTTCCTAATCCTTCCCAAATAGTTCTACCAACTGGGGACCAAGTGCTCAAACATATGATTTTATAGAGCCATTCTCATTCAAACCACCACAATGCCCTTTTTTGTCTCATTGAGGACAAAGAAATATTCCCCTTCCATCCTGGTTTATACTAGAATTATCAACCAGTTAACACCTATACTTTCTCTGTCTCCCCCATCCCATGGAACCCAGGCCACCCTTAAACTCCTTATGTCACTGAGGCTGGCCTTTTGTCTCCATCTCCTGGGAGCAGGGATCATAGGCATCTGCCATCATGTCTAGCCACTGTAAAGCCCCTTGGGTGGCTTTATTTCCTCTTAAAATCTGATGATACTATAGTTCAATAGTTATATCATTACTTAGATCCTTGTGTTTGAGGTACTTTCGGAAGCTGTGGTTTTTCTTAGGATGTATCATTTTTCACTCCTCTCTGTTTTGAAATGTGTTAGCATAAGGTTGTACATGACGTCATTCTCTGTCCAGTCTCTATGTGGGCATCCTCCATTCTTCCTCCCCAAATTAGGTGCTTCACCGTCTTTCCTTGTCCATTCCCACTGCTTTTCTTCTTCAAAGGACTGGCTTTTCTCTCTAAGTCTAGTAACTACTTTAATTTCCGCCTCAAGTCTTATTATTTTATTACTTCTATTTTGTTTTACAATTTATAACTTTTCAGCTTAAAATAATTTAACCCCTGCTTTAACCCCCCAAATGCCAGGATTATGTGTGTCACTGAGAGTACATTTTTTTCCTCTAACACTTTTTCCATAATATACTCTGTGTGTGTGTGTGTGTGTGTGTGTGTGTGTGTGTGTGTGTGTGTGTGTGTGTGTGTATTAAGGCCCAGGGTTGACACTGAGTGTTTTTCTCAACCACTCTTTATCTTTTGAGGCAGGGTCTCTCATTGAACCTAGCTTTCATTGATTGGCACCTCACTGGCTAGCAAACTCCAGGGATCCGAATATTCTTCAATATGTTGAGGTCACAAGGCTATGTGACCTTTCCCAACCTTTCCTGTAAGTTATGGAGACCCAAGTGCGGTTGGCCATGCTTGCTTAGCAGGTACTGTACCATCTGGGCCATCTGTTTTTACTTCTTCCCTCTAATTTCTTAGGCTGAACAGCTGTTCATTCCTTTCAATAACTTCTCACTTTCTGAAGTGAACATGGAGAGCCCTCCAGACACTCCAGATGCCACTGAGCTGTACCTCAGGGTTCTGATCAAGAGCTGTCTACTCGGTGTTTGTGTATGTCCGCCTCCTCTCATGTGTGAGTCCTTTTGCAAGGAGCCCATTAACAAACTGTAGATGAATCCCCTGGGCCTGGGAAACCCATGCTAGGCTCCCTTTCAACGGTGCTGGACCTGTTTTGCTGTGGATGTACCAGTTCACACCTCTCCAACAGTCCTTGTCTACAGATATCCGAATAAGACCAGGTGGGCCTGGAAGGCACTGGGATATCCCTCCTGTTTTCTCTGTTCAAGCTGAGCTGGCATTGAGAGAACACCCAAGGCCCACACTCACCACACAGCTGGCTGCTAAGCTGTACCAGGTGTGATGACAAGGAGGAAGGAGTGGCTTTGGCTCTGCCTGCTGTGCTGATAGTCCTGGGTGTATCTACCAGGTCCCTCTGCAACCTTGCTGTGGGGGAGGGGCTCTATCTAGCCAGGCCCCAGGCTCCTTTCCTTTGTCTTGTGGTACCCAAATCAGGAAGAGCCCTGTCTCCATCCTACAATCTCTCCCATATATTAGTGACTCTAAACTAGGCCTCTTTTGTCCCCACCCTTCCAACCTGCTCAGGCTCTTCTACTACTTCTGGTGACAGCAGAGATGTGGATGCCACTTAAGGAGACCAGGCCATGACAGGGTTGCCCTAGGGGCAGCTTCCTGGAAGATACTTTAAAGACAGAGCCCACACCCAGAGCTCAGCGTCTTGTGATCTTAATTTGTGGCTTTGTCTGATGGGACCTACTTCCCTTGCAGGGACCTCGGGCTGTTTATTTGGGGGAAAGGATATTCCTTGCCTTTCATGTCTGAGCGGTTTCCTCCTGTGAGTTCCCTGTGAGGTCTTCAGCAGACCCAGGGCTCTGGCAGGAGGGGTGGGGGGGCAGGAGGGGTCAGCTCTTCCGGGAAGCAAGCTCTCCCCTCTGGGATGCCAAGGAGTTCCACAGGCTCTATCTTGAAGCTGACTTTGGGAGCGTCTCAGCCATGGCGGTGGGCAACCCCTCCATATCTAGCTGAGAGCCTCAGCAGATCTCCTGGTCTTGTGCTAATAAGATTTTTTTTTTTTCCCTTTAAAAGGAACTTTCCATTGTTTGTTTTAAAAGTGAAATGTGCAATTTTTCCAACCGCAGGGGCGATGCTGGAAGAGGCTGTAACTTCTAGGATCCAAGTCAGAGCTTGAAAACATGAAGAAGAAAATGGAGGGAAAGGCCTTCCAATTAAAACAGGCCTCTTTATCCCTCCCTCCAGGCTTTCTTTGGTCAGTCTTCATTGAGGGGCATCGGCAGGATCCATAAGGTTTTTTTCCTTCTACCCCAACCTCTAATGAGCAAATTCTTCCATTTTTTTTCACCATAATGAGATACCTACAGCTAATTAGACACCAGGGGCTGGGTAGGATCTGAAGGTGAGAGGGCAGTTTCAGTGCTGCCCAGACACACTGTGTGCCGCCCACCAACCGCAGCCCTTGAACACAGCATGGCCCCTGCCCTGGGAACACGTAGCCTAGTGTGGAGTGGTAAGGTAGAGAGTCACATGGAGCGCAGACAGGCCCCGGAATTGCTCCAGAGTGGTCGTTCGTTTGCCTTCTTTTTCTCCTGTAATCAGACGTGGGAGCACACCAAGGTGAGGAAGATGGGATCCCTTCTCGGGGGACCGTGGTCCCTGACAGGAGCCACTCATATATCTGGATCCAGGCAGACTAAGCACTGTGACACAGTGGTGTCAGTGTCACAGGCTCTAAATAGGCAGGGAAAGAAGGCTCCAGCCTTCTCTGAGATAAAGTCCCAGGGGAAGAACACGAAGCCTGGGGCAGGCCTATGGAACTGAGCTTTGAGATGGACAAGAGTCATCTGTGTGGCAAAGAGGGGAACGGGGAGGGGGACATGGGCCCCCAGTCACTGCAGAAGACCTGAGAGCCAGTCCAGCCTGAGCGCTCCGTTCATTACCATTCGCGATTCTGCCTTCCAGAGCTTGCAACCCCGGCTGGAAGGTTTATGAGAGCTGGCTTATTCTCTGGTGTCTTGGCACTTTCCTTCGTGTCCTGATTGGAACCAGGGAGGCTGTAAGTGCAAACGTTTTTGTACCTTAGAGTAAATTATACCTGCGTTCCTGGAGAAGGCTGTGGTGAAAGTGGCTCTTGTTTCCCGTGGCCCCACTCTCCCCTCAGGAGACCCGAATTCCAAGCCGGCGCTACTATAAAGTTGATGAATGTGTGCCAGGCCCTAATCCAATATGCAATCACCCTTCTCTCTCCTCTCCTTTCTGCAGGGGAAAGGAAGCTGGAGTTTTTAATAAGGTAATAGCGCTTCTTTTATATTTTCCTTTCATAAATTATGAGGGATGGAGAGCAGAATGCGGCAGCAGCTTGGCACAGTGGGAAGGTTACTGAACTGGGTGGGAGTGCAAATTGGTGCAAGCACTTTCAGAGAGCAAATTGGCAATGTCTAATAAAGTTGCAGCCTAGTGGCTCCCCTCCCCAGGCCAGCTCCACAGAGACGCCAGAAGACACTGCAGTGTTGTCAAAGGCAGCAGGGCACTGGTGGAGAATGAGACCATTGATGGGTCAAGGAGGCGGCTGTGTCCCCCAAACACTTTAGTGTTGTGACAGTGAAAACACATGGAGGGCAAAGCAGTCCCTCCTAAAGAGAAATGAATCACCACATCTGAGACGTCACAGCGAATGGACCAACACTGCATTGATCAACGCAGCACAGCCACAAAAATGCAACAGCAACTTGCAGGGCTTGGACGACCTAATGGTGTTTACATCAAGCTTGAAAAACCACAGATGATTCCACACACTGTTTCTAGTTGCTCATGTGCATTGGAATAGTGTAAAAATCTGAAGATGGTTCAGGGAGTGAAGGCCAAGGCTGACATGAGTGCGATCCCTGGACTCCCATGGTAGAAGGAGAGGACCAACTCCCAAGAATTGTCCTCTGATCTACACACACACACACACACACACACTGGGCGGGTAGTGGAGAGATGGCTCAGTGGTTAAGAGCACTTACTTTTCTCTTCCAGAGGATCTGCGTTTGGATCTCAGCACTCGTACTGGGTGGCTTACAACTGCTGGTAAGCCAAGCCCTGGGAGATCCAGTGCCCTCTTCTGGCTTCCATGGGCACCTGGACACACATAGCATCTACTTGCACACACAGACAGACATACACACAAATAAAAATTTAGGAAAAATTGATGTGGAAATACTAAATTCATAGTGGTAGTCCCCTGGAAAGATTTCACATGGACCTAGGAGAATATGGGGGACATTTAACTGGGCCATGCATTTTATGTAGCAGAAGTATGACCATTGTCTCACAAATTGTGAAGCAAAAAATATTTGCAAAATGCAGGAATCTGATTGAGCCAGGCGTGGTGGCAAAGGCCTACAATCCCAGCCCTGGGGAGTAGAAGCAGGAGGGTCAGAAGTCCAAGTTCCTTTTGGTACACTACGTTTAAGGCTTACCTGGGCTATATGAGTTCCTGTCTCAAACAAATGAATGAACGTTTCTGGTTAAGATGCAGAAAGTGGATATATTATTATATTTTCCAATGTTCAGGTACCTGGCTGAGCTTCAGCTCTGCCACCAATGTTGGGCATGCCACACTCTTGTTTGATTCTCAGTTTCCTGTCCTGTAGAATAGGCGTTTTGTATCCCAGGTGGCTATGAATACAGCCCAACAATACATAGATGACAAGGTCACACACCACTGATTACCCAGTGTCACTTTGTGTCTGGAAGATCTAGAAAGTAGCTTTGAGGTGACAATGAAGGAAGCCTGGGGGTGATGATGTCATGAACTTAGGGGTGACTAAGGTTGAGAAAGGAAACGTCAATACAGAACATCCGGCAAAGGGGCCCAGCTGGTGTCTCTTTCGAGCCTGCTGCTCAAGTTCTCTAAAGGGGGACCTTCCTGGAGCATGGGGTGCATGGCTCTCTCCATGTAGTTGGGTCATTGACAATTTGCTTACTGACAAGAAAACGAGAGTCCTTATTCTTCTCTCAGAGGGACTTTGTGACAATCTGAGTGGACTGTGCCTTGAATGTGCTAGCTGCTGAGCCCGGAGCACTTTGGTTTTGTTTAACTGTCCGGCATAAGCAGGTTTTCTCATCGAACTAGCTCGTGATTTCTTCCATCCTCATAAACCATATTTAGTTTTGGAACAGAGACACTTTCTCCAGCTATGCATAAGTATTAATTTTAATTGTTTCTTATTTTCTGAATTCCTGATTGTGTGGTAGGTGCTGAGGGACACAGAACTCCTGTGCTTATAGTTTATATTCTGCTGGGACATGATAGAAAAGGGTCAATTAATTAAGATAACTTAGAGTGATGTAATGTTATGGAGACAGAGAATGGATACATCCAGCAGAGAAGAACGACTGCAGAGAAGAACGACTAAATGTAGAAAATCCTCTGGAAGGAAGTGACTTGGAGCTGAAATAGCAATGGCAGGACGGAGCAAGCTACACTTTCTCTATGGGGTGGTGGGTGGAGCTGTAAGGAGTTCGAGATGACTTCAGCTCACAAGTCTTGGGTTGGGGGACTGCTGTGACCATGCAGAGGTGACTAGGGTACCGTGTGGAGTTTGGGAGAAAGGCTGACTACAGATGAGGTCTTACATTTTAAAAATTACTTCTTTTATTTTTAAGATTATAATTATGTCATTTCCCTTTCCTTTCCTCCCTCCGAACCTTCCTATATGCCCCTTCTCACTGTCTCTCAAATTCATGCCTTCTTTTTCCATTAATTGTTGTTATATTCACACATAGGCACATGCACATGTACTCGAGCATGTGCATACACACACACACACACACACACACACACACACACACACACACACACACACACTCATAAATATAACCTGATTAGTCTGTATAGTGTTATTTTTAAGTATATTTCCAGGACTGACCGCTTGGTATTGGATAACCAATTGCTGTGCAATTTCCTGGGGAAAACTGTTTCTCCTGCTCTCAGCATCCCATAGTTGCCTGTAGTTCTTTGTGTAGGGCTGAGGTCTCACGGTCTTTCCACTTTGTAATGTCTATTGCTGTTGTCCTTGTTCAGATCATGCTTAGGTGGTCATGGCGAGACTTGATGGGTGTGGCATCTGACGTTACTAGAAGATGCAGTCTCACAGCAAGTCACGGAGCCTTTGTCCCTCATAATCTTTCTGTCCCATTTTCTGCAGTGTTCCCTGAGCCTTGGATTTAGGAGTTGTTTTGTGGATGTATCCATTGGGACTGGGTTCCACAGCTTTGCATAGGATTGGCTGTCTTTGTGTTCTGTGATAGTCTCTGTCTGTTGGAAGGACAGGTTTTCTTGATGAGGAGTGTGGACTATACTTATTTGTGGGTACACAGATACATACTTAGAGTGTAGTTATGGGTTATGCTGGTTAAGCAAAGTGGTGGTTCTAGGTTCTTCTTCAAGATCTATGACTTCACTAGCCCTGGGTAGTGGTTACAAGGTTTCCAGTATCAGGCATGGTTTCCCTCTTGTTGATGGGTCATTTAGTTCAATTAGAGAGTTATTGGTTGCTGCCAAGATGTGTGTGTCACTCCTGCACCTCTATAGTCGTCATCACTAGGTAAGGCTGTTGGTTGCTTCCCTCTTTGGAAGCTTGCCTTGTGCCTTCTGGTACCATGAAAGCTTGTCCTCATGGAGTTCTGACTCAGGGACCTCTGGGCCTTGTGTCTGCAGTGCATGCTGTCTTTAGCAATAGGGACTCTGATGGGGGATGTCCTTCTGTAAGTTGTGTATATGTTATTGGTTGATGACTAAAACACTGCTTGGCCAATAGAGGCAGGAAAATAGCTGGGACTAGGAGATGAGGAGAATTCTGGGAAGAGAGGTAGAGAGAGACGGTGGAGAGACACCATGTAGCAGAGGAAGGAGAAACAGGTATGGACCCTTCTCTGGTAAGATAAGACCACATAGAAATAGTTAGATTAATAGAAATGGGTTAATAATTAAGAGAGAGCTAGCCAGTAAGAAGCCCTAGCCATCAGATGACAGTTTATAATTAATATAAGTCCGTGTGCTAATTTGGGGATGAAGGGTGGTGGGACCTGGTGGGACAAGAAAAACTCCAGCAACAGGACTTAACCTTCCACCTCTGGGGGCAACCAAGGGCAATTAACAATGGTCTGTAATGTCTATTGCTACTGTATTGAGAGTTTCTTGGATAACCATGACCAACAACTCAAAAGAGGGCTTCTCATGCCCAGTACTGGGGTTTTTGTTGTTAGTCCAGGAATCCTTACATTTTGAGTTTCAACCCTTGGGTGAATGTTGGGTTCATTCACTGCACTTGGGAGAAAAATTATGTGGCAGAAGATGACGTCGTCTTCTGGCTCTCTGGTGTTTGGATTAGATGTGATCTGTGATGCTGGGGGCGGGAACAGAAGTGACAAGCACATTTAGCAGTGCAGGATCACTGGTGACTTCAATGAGGAAGCTTCTGGGAGTGGGATCTGGAGTGGGTGGAAATAGTGCATGTGTCCCACAATCCTTAGGGAGGAGGGAGCAGACCACATGGCTCCACTCTACCACCCACGAGGGCACAAAAGCATCTCCTTCTGTGCTACGCTGGTTGGATTCCTTCCTTCAGTGCAGAGAACTTGACATTTAGACTCTGGTCAAACGTCCATGGTTCTGAGTCTACAGGGGCTGTTTTGTACTAAATATTAGAGGGCAGGGATTTAAGTTACTTCGTTCATTACCATGACAAGGTAGTCAATAAACACAAGTTAAGAAAAGGAGATGTTTACTTTGGCTCAGCTTGAGAACATAGCCTGTAAGGGCAGGAGTGGCATGGGACAGGAGCTTGAGGTGACCAGTCAAGTTTCTTCAGCCATCAGGAAGCAGAGAGCTGAAGGCTGGTCCTCTCCATTATTGTCAGGAACCTAAGCCCATGGAATAGTGCCACCTGCAGTTAGGGTGGGCTTTCCACCCCCTTAACCCACATCTACACAGGCTCTCATGGGCATGCCTAGAGACTTGTCTTCTGGGTAATTTTAGATCCTGTCCCATTGGTAATCAATGGTAGACATCACAACCATTGTCTTCATTCCCATGCAAAGGCAGGTGCTGTGGGCGCTCTCTTCCACACTGTTTGCTGTTCTGTGGTCTGATTCTGCTGCGGGAGGAATGCTGGTTGTGGTTGCACCATGTCACTGCAGTGAACATCGTATCTTGAATCATCACTCTGGCTGTGGCAATCATCAGGGTGTGTGCGGGCTGCTGCTGGTAGGAGAAGAGATGACCTGCAGTGAGATTTCCAACTGGGATGATGAGTTGTCTGATGTGTGGGCACAGGAGGCTGCCTTAGCCACCTCCAGAGAAGAGTGCTGCATCCATCCTCCGGCTATGCCTGTCCCCAGAAGAAGCTATTTCTGTGCCATCTGTCCCCAGCCTGTGGACCCACCAATTTCTGGAGTCTGGGGTCTCTTTTACCTTTTCTTTTTCTGAGGATCATGGCATACAGTCTCATCAGATGTTTGTCTTTTGTGTTTTCCTAGATGGTTTCAGGAACTCAGCCATCTCTTTTTCCCTCCACACAGCTCACCTGTTCTGGCTTTGGAGTCTTGGGATTTTGCTGTTAGTGTCAGAAGTGGGTATGGTAATTTCTTCCCAATTATCTTCCTTTCTTAAGGGAGGTGGAGACATGTGGACTCCTGGGGCTTGCTGGCCAGTAGCCTAGTCTCTAAGTTCCAGGGCATGAAGAGACCGTGTCTCAAAAACCAAGGTGGGCAGCCTCAGGAATGACATCCAAAGGCTGTCTTCTAGCCTCCACATGCATACATGTTCACCCTCAGGAACACCCACACATGTATACACACATATACACTAAAAAAGGAAGAAGATAAGTACACGTTTAGTAGTGGATCTGCAGAGCTGAGCTCTCTTCCCTTCAGCCGAGAAAACACAAAGGGTCTGTTTCCCTGTGTTGTTCTGTGGCTGAGGGCTTGGCAGATTGAGACTAGAAGGCCGTGTCATAACCTGTCATGTATGAGAATCTGTGAGAGCCTAAAGAGCCAGCTCTGGGGTCAGAGGTTCCATGGCCTCAGAACCTGAAAACAATTCAGGCTTTCAGAGAAAAGAGACCTCTAAGAGCTTCCTGGGACCCATGGCAGGTGGCTCAGCAGCAAATGCTGCCATTTTACCTTACCTATTCCTTGACCAAATGCCAATTCCCCAGGTGGGTCCATCGGTTTCAGCACCAACTTCTGACGTGCATATGGCAAGCCTAGCTACCTCACAAGCCTCAGAGGTCACCATTGAGTGCTTCCTCAGCTTCTCCATCTAGAACTCCGCCATCTTCTATTATTTGCTTGCCTTGTTGTCACTGACAAGTAGACGCTTCTGTGTGTTTATGTGGGCTTGTGTCTGTGTATGGGCACATGCGCGTGGGTGCGTGCTTATGTGTGCACACATGTATGTGTACATGGAGGTCAAAGGACATCCTTGGTATCATTTCTCAGACATCACTTACCTTTATTAAAACAAGGCTTTTGCTGGCCTATCAGATAGGCTAGGTTGTCTATCCAACGAGTCCCAAGGGTTCCTGAATCGACAACTTTCCACTACTGAGATTATAATAACCACCACATCTGGTTATTATGTGTGGGTGTTGGGCATTGAACCCAGCTTCTCATGCCCACACGGGAGGCACTTCACTGAATGAGCTATCTGTTCAGGCCTTGGGGGAACTGTTTTTAACATGTGCAAGTTGCTTCTAAAGGCCCACTTCTGCCTGGAACCCATGGAATTCTGTGTGTCTCCATGGCTCCATCTGTGTGGCCTTAACCTGCTCTGTACCTCGTGTTTCCATCTGTAGAACAGGAGCAGTGATGTCAGTCTGCTGAGGCTGTGGCAAAGATTGAATGAACTTCAAATATGAATGCATTTCCTATATGTACTAGCTTAAGTCATTTTAAACACCCTTCCTTTTCTTTTTTGCACTCCAGAAGATTCCAGCCTATTCTCTGGTTTCCCCTGCCATTCCATCATTAGGACATAGTGACAGGACATGGTCAGTACCCACAACTTTTAATTCCTTGAGCCCTAACACAACGTGGAAAAGTATTTTCCTCTGGCTTGGGAGAAAGACAATGTAAACTGCTGGGGTTTAATTATAATGTATAATTATATATTTATGACATATTAATTCTGTTGTTACTTTTATTTTGCCCTAGAGGGGAATAAATGACCTAATTCTCTTTCCATTCTTTCCCTGGTTGGAGTTTTTGCTGGGTTGGCTTCCCAGCTCATTTTTTGTCTTGTAAAACATCTCAGGTGATGAAACCTTGGAGTCGGGTGAACCACCTGAGGAAATTCAGGCCTTCTGTAGAAAATAAGCAGTTGCTATGGCGGGCTGGGGACCGTATTTGTTTAACATCCATATTCCTGCCTTGTGGAGCCTAGCGGCATGCTATTTCCACTGGGCATGAGCCAGCGCCCCGTTCCTCCCTGCTGTGTCCAACCTTGAACATTTCTCTGCGATTATGTTTCACCGAGGATTAGCAAAATGCAGAGGGGAAAAAACCCGAGAAGGTGTTTGGCACAGGGCTCGGTGCTGTGTTCGCACAATCTGCCACTGAGCTAGGCTGATTGGAGAGCTGGCCAGGGGCTCAGGAGGGCAGGCTAGCTTTTCATCTTGGGGTTTGAGAACCCATTGCCTATTGTGGGGAGGAGAGTCAGGCTTGTTTGTTTCTAAGCTCCAAGCAAACACCAAACCAACAAGTAGTTCTCACGCCTCAGCTGTGAGAGAGCCTAGGATTCGGGCTTGGGAAGCTGTGATCCTCTCTTCCAGAACCAGCTAAGCTCATTGCCTGGATCATCTTAAACAAGCCTCGAAGATGCACTTTTTTTCCCTTCACAAAGGGAGACATTACCTCAGCTGCTAGACGTAGAAGACAGTCATATCAAGTCCTGAATGATAAAATTGTCTTCCCTAAATCCAGCTTTGGGAGAAGAGTAGGCTGGGGGAAGTTTTGAGTCAGGTTTTTTTTTTTTTTTTTTTTTTTTTTTTTTCTGTCCCCTACTCTAGAGGCTTTGGCATGGAGCCTGGCTACAGCCGGGGATGAGGCACTGGCTGAGAACAACTTTGGAACCACCCCACCACTGGCCACATCTGGCCCTCCTGCTCCTGATTCAGTAAACCCTTTGCAGAGGGCCTTTCTTAAGAGAGGGTCTCTAGCCAGGGCTGGCTTCTGATCTTACTGACTCTACCTCCTAAACTGTGCGCTTACAGGCCCAGTTTATGCTCTTGTGGGATGGGACTCCAGGCTTTGTGCACGATAGGATTCTAGGTGGGCTACATCCCAGGCTTCCTAGATGGAGACGTGACGGGAACACACACATCAAGAAGGTGAAAGAAGGATGGCCGGAGAAGTGGCAGGGGGCATGCAGAAGTCTCTGCTCAGATATTTAGACCGTATCCCCTTTCCCTCCCACATTTCTTGGTTCATTTATTGTGTGTGTGTGTGTGTGTGTGTGTGTGTGTGTGTGTGTGTGTGTGTGTATGTGCCAAGCTCAGAGGACTTGCAGGAGTTGATCCTATCCTTCTACCATGTGGATTGAGGCCGTCAGCCTTGGCGGCAGACTGTCTTCCCACGAGTCACTTCACAGGCCCTGGAGACCTATGCATCCTCTGTGAGGCCAGAGGGAAGACACACATTAGCAGACATGGAGAAGCCACCAAGCTGCTGTGGAAGCAGCAACTCTAGGGTCAAATTTCTTGTGGAAACTCCAGGCTGCTGGTTGTCTTATCTTCTCTGCAGCAGGTCAGGGAGGGTGTGAGGTGCCCATCTGGTCCTGTAAAGATTGGCTGGGAGTAAACCCCCAAACCTGGCATGTCTAGAAGCCACTGGCAGAAGGGCCACACAGATCCAAAGCTCAAGCCCCTGGCTTGAGACTGGGATGTGTGGCTGGAGGCTGGAGTGGGATCCTGGAAGCAGACAGGTTCTAAACCCCCCAGCTCAGTCTGGGAGACCAGACTTTCTGTGAGGCTATGGTGTAGAACACAGGGTCTGAGGGTGTAGTGAACAGGAGTATACCGGTCACAGTATGGGTGTGTCTTTCGACACTGTGTTAAGGAGATGGGGATACCAACAAGTTGGGACCCGGTTCCATTTGGAGGCCACTCCTGCCCCCATCACAAAACTCCCTCCCTCTTCTACACAAAATCATATTTTTATGAATTTCTTGAGAATTCCATACATTCACAGAATGTTCTGCTGGTCACGTTCACTCCCATTACTCTACCCAACGCCCTCCAGATCCACTCCACCCTCCCCCGACTTCATGTCCTCCCCTGTCCCCTCCCCCAGCCCCCTGATCCCAATTTATGTCGCCATGGGTTTAGGACAAGCGGTCCCCAACCTTCCTGATGCTGGGACCCTTTAATACAGTTCCTCATGTTGTGGTGACCCCTGACCATAAAATTATTGTGTTGCTACTTCACAACTGTAATTTTGCTACTGTTGTGAATTGTAACGTAAATATTTTTGGAGCTAGAGGTTTGCCAAAGGGGTCATGACCCACAGGTTGACAACCACTGCACTAACACATGGGTGGCCAACAAGGGCCACATCCTTCCTGCAGAAGCTTTCAGCAGCCAATAGCTCCTCCAGAGCTCTTCTCCATCCCATGTGGGAATGTTGACAGGCCTGATCATGTGCAGGGAACGAGTCTTGTCATTTCAGGAAAAGCCTGTTTTACTGCAGAGGGAAAGCATCGCTCAAAAAAGTGCTTCTTTTGCCTAGATTGTCAGTTGGTGTCATCCTTGTAGATCTCTGGAAATCTCCCTATTGCCAGATCTGTCCTCAAACTTCTAATGGCTCCCTCTGTTATGGCATCTCTCATGCTGCTCTGGTTAGGATGTATTGTATGAGAGAAAAATGTATTTTCAATAAAAAATTAAAAACTCTAAAAACAAAACAACAACAACAAAAAAGTGGTTCTTAACCTGTGGGTCACGACCCTGTAGCAACGAGAATCATTTTATGGTTGGGGTCAGCACAACACGAGGAACTGTATTAAAGGGTCACAGCATTAGGAAGGTTGGGAACCAATCTTGTTTTGTTTTTTGTTTTTATTCATTTTTACTTACCAGCCTCAGTTGCCCCTCCCTCCTGTCCTCCCCATCTTCATCTCTTTCCAACCTACCCCCATCCACTCCTCAGAAAGGGCAAGGCCTCCCAATGGGAGTCAACAAAGCCTGGCACATTCAGTTGAGGCAGGACCAACCCCCCACCCCCCAACACCCATCAAGGCTGAGCAGGGCATCCCACCAGCTCATGCACTAGGGATAGATCCTGGACCCGCTGCCAGAGGTCTTACAAGCAGACCAGGCCACAAAACTGTCTCCCACATGCAGAGGGCCTGGGGAACCACTGTCTTAAAGGGGTTTTTTTTTTATCAGCCCTGACCAGATCACCTGCCTGGAAGCAGCTGTGAACTGGATATCAGAAGGCCCTGATTTTAATCCCAATACAATTCCATCACTAGCTTGTGACCAGCAATTTGACCTCTTACAGCACTGTTTCCTCACCGGGAAAGCAAGTGGGATGAGGGTATTGTGGAAAATAATGTGAGATCTATTAATAGCATCTCAGTGATTGATTTCCATCAACTTTCCCACCTTCTGACTCTGGGAAGGCTCTGTGGTTTGTTTACACTGTAACAACACAGCAGAAGTGACATGGTACCAACTGAGACCTGGCTTATCTTCCCCTATTTCCCATGAACTCTTGCCAGGCAGAGGGTGACATCATTCTGGAAAAGAACACACGTGTTCGTGCTGCAGCCATCCTAAGCCAGACACAGTCACACGAACTCTCAGCAGATGAGATGGTCCAAGACCAGTAGACATCTGCACTCACCCAAAGAAAGCCCCTTACTGCTTGAAGCTATTGAGTCTGAGGATGGTTGCTAAGTGGTAACAGATAATTGGTGCAGAGTTGGCAGAGGAGTTTGGCAAGTATCCATCAGTCAGAAGTAATCATTAAGGGCAAAGTCATGGCTTAGCTGTAGGCTATGGCAACAGCACATATAATCAGGCACAATGAGGAAGCCAGGGAGGCTCTTCCTTTGGCCATGCTTTTGGAGCAGGAAGATGGGATAGCACATCCAAATAGCATGCTAGTCATGTCTTAGGTATACTTGGAATAAAGGATAACACAGTGTTAGTGAGGTAATCTCTAATAGGAAAGCAATGCTTACTTGAGGTTAAAAAAAACATAATTTATTGCAACAATAAGTGAGTTTTTCCCTCTATGGGATCTGTTAAAGTAGCTTGCAGAGTTATAAATGGGCCACTTTGGAATGAGACTCTTCTCTTTTGATCTGTAGATTTGCCAGAAATGCTTCTAAGAGTAGACTCAGCTGCCTTGTGTCATCTCCAGGCCACGAAGCTGTAAGGCAGGCTGGGGCTTCCCTAGAGATTGCTGAGCTGAAGGAAGTTACCCACTTGTATGAAGCTGGGCTTGGGTAGCTGTAGGAAGTGCAGAGCCATCTCTAGGCACAGTGAGCATTATCTGACCACTGCTCAAAGTATGTGGTGAATGGGACTCCATGTTGTGGGTCTATGCTTGAGTCTGAGCTGCCAAGTCATCAGCAGCTGGCTCCAACAGCCCCCTCCATAAAGTGGGCAGGAAAGAAGAGTGTCATTGAAGGGACAAAGAGGAGTGACAGGAAGGGTCCTTGCATCATTCCAGTGATTAGAAAGGGCACACAGAGCAGAAATGCAGACTCTCTTGGCACTAATAAAAGTGGGTATCATAGCAGGTTTGGTTGGCCTGGGAGCAGGGACTGGGTCAAGGCTATAGGTCATAGCCCTGAGTTGCTTTGGGAACCTGGGGCAGACATAGGTGGATGGAAAGATGCATAGCATCAGACTTTCCAGTGTGGACAGCAGTTAGTTATCAATGGTCTCCAGCAAATATCCAGTGGGTTCAAGGCCATAAATCCTGATCCCCAACAGAGCAGGGGTGTCTAGCCTCTTGACATTGTGACATGGTGCTGCCACCTCCCAGTGTATTGGGCTGCCTTCACAGCTATCCTGGGACACCTGAGTCCTTTGGGCCACAAGTTGGACATACTTGACTGAGTATCAAGATGGGGAAAGACAGATAATGGAAGGCTGCCTCCGTAGGGGTAGTCAAAGCAAGGCCCTTAGTCCCTGGCTCCATCTTGGAATGACATGAGTGGATCTCCAGGAGCCTACCACATCTTCTACTCTAGTCTTCAGTGGCTTGTTAACTTTATAGAGGAGTTAAGAACACCTGGGCCACCCTTCACCTTTCATTCCCATCATTTCAGAACTTACGTGGGTTTTCCTTGGGTGAAACTCATGGCAGTGTCTGTAGACACAATTCTGTGGGCTCCATGGCAATTGTTCCTTATGCTAGGGCTGAGCTTGAGGCCTGAAAGGGTCAGGACTCTCTGTCTAGGGTGGAAAACTTATTCTGTCACATTCTCCACAGAAGTAATAATCTCCATACAACCACTGCTGCCCAGACAGGATCTGCCCCTTTGTGTACATGTTTCATTTCCTCCAGGCCCATTCTTGGGGATCCTGGGATAACCCACAACACAAACAGAGAAAATGATGTCAGTGTAGGGCAGATACGTTTCAGAGGGTTCTCCCCGGTAGAAAGGTTAGAAAACAGCCCTCTTTCTAGGTGCATCTTGGCTGGCACAGATCCCATGCCACTATACAAGGCTTGACAAGTGGGGCACATGGTGAAAGTTTGCCCTGATGTGTGTGACATGTGCTATCAGTCTCCTGTCTGTACAGCCTGCCTGATCCAGGTGGCCCCACACTCTGCCATGCTCCAGATGGCTGTCATGGAAGAGTAGGAGTTCAACTGGGTGGCAAGGAGGTGTGGAGAGCAAGGGGAGTAAGAGGACATGAGGAAATGCCTGATGGTTTCTTTGAACTGTCTGCCACTTGCTACCTAAGGGACTGAGGCGACCAAGTGAGTTGGAGGAACCCTGTCTTTCTCTAGTAGCTAACAAAGGGAGGCTCTTTTTCTAAGAAGCAGAAAAAGAGTAGCAGGCAGATCAAGTTAAACAAAAAATGCAAACAGTGAGCTCTTCCATAAAGTAGGCTCACAGAGATGGCAGGAAGAGTGTGTGAGGTATGGTGAAGTATGTGTCCAGGTATGTGAGGTATGGTTACATGTGTCCAGGCCAGGGACACATGTAACCTTCAGAGCTTCAGGAAAGGCACAGCGCAACACCACCTAACTCCAGACAGCTCAGGGACACATGTAACCTTCAGAACTTCAGGAAAGGCACAGCGCAACACCATCTAACTCCGGACAGCTTGCTTCCCCACTGCAGAGCTCCAGAGCCAGCTGACAAGGAGTGAGTCCCCTGTGTCTCTCTGTTCTATGCACGTGACGTCACTGCTAGTATGTCAGACAATCACGATGTTTTGAAGATTCGTTCAGTTTTCTCGTTATGTTTCTATGGACATTTCCCCTCACAGTGACAGCCTTGCCAAAACAATGTTAAAAACAGACCTGGTAATATTTTTCCCATTTGTAGGCAGACATGAATGTTTAACAGTGTGCATGTCTGACAGAGGCACAGAACTCTAGGATTCAGCCCCGAATGCCACACAGTCATAGACAGTATATTTGCCAAAAGGATTTTCTTTTTCCAGTGAAGCAGAAACCAAGTTTTGGGCTTGGTTTACCTCAGGAAAACCTGTTAGCAAAAACCTGTTAGCAAAACCTGTTAGCCACTTCATTTTCTTACAAGAAACTGTTTGTTTTATCAATGCACCACAAATTGGGGGATAAAAATATATTCAGGCAAAAAAATTCAAAAGTAGTTAAATCTGGCTATTTTTACTCACAACAGCTTGGATGGTTGTGCAAACATCCAAATCTGGCCCCTGAAGTCTAGAATTATTTCAAAGACAGTCAGCATGCTATACTGGTCTGCGCCTGCCCAGCTTGGGAAAGGGACACATAGGGGATGGCTAAGAGGGTGGTTATGACCAGAGAGGCTCCCACACACTCACACATATACACACACAAGAAATATGTAAAGTTTGACAGCCTGGAATCCTTAGCAAGTCTGGCCTGTAGCAAATGAAATGACAAGCTCAAATGCAACCCTACAACCGTGAGGATCGAGAGTCTAAGAAGCACAGAAAGTAACTTTAGGAAGTGTCTTTAGTGTGTCCTTTAGTGTGGCTTCTAACAACAACAACAGCAACAACAACAACAACAACAACAACAACAACGCCTAGCCCAGCTGGTCTATAAGAACCTTTGAGCCACTGAGCCCACTGGCTTTCTGGAGACATGTAATTTGGTCTCTAAACATTGGTAGAATGAGACACCAGTATTTCCTTTGTTTCTTGCTCTACTTAAAATATTTATTATTTTTAAATTGTCTCTCCTCTCTCTCCCTCTCTCTCTCTCTCTCTCTCTCTCTCTCTCTCTCTCTCTGTGTGTGTGTGTGTGTACACTGTGCACATTGGATGAAATACCTATAGAGATCAGAAGAGGGCATCAGTACCACCAGAGCTGGAGTTACCAGATTGTGAAACACCTGATGTCCATGCAGGGAAGAAGTTGGGTCTTCCAGAAGAGCAGACAAGGGCTCCTAATAATTGAGCCACCTCTCCAGGCCTGTGCCCTGCCCCAAGTCTACTTTTTTTGTTACTAGCTGGGATTGGCCAACTGAAGATAAAGAATCCATGGCTTTATACACTCAGTTTTTAAACACAACACTTACAACTCCCTGATTCACCTTGCCTGGAACGTCTTAACCTCGAGAAGTACATCTCACAACGGACATTTTTCTCTGGAGGCTAAGGCAGTCAGGTAGATGGGGTTTAACTCTCTACTTCCCCCAGGCCCTAAAAATTATTTTGACCCCAGTGCTTAAGTCATGGGTTTCATGTAGACACAGCTTAACTGAGTCATTAAGAATTTTATTGGTTAAAGTAGGCATATATTTTTCCTAGTAGACGTCATGACATAGCTGTAATAAAAATGTAATATCCAAGTAATCACTGTAATGTAATTACAGTTTGGTCATAAAGTAAGATTAGAGGTCTGAAATGGTTGTTTGCGGGTGTGCACGTTAACGTCTGCCTGCAGCCTACTCTCATACAGGTCATCACATAACCAGGTGGCTGCCAGCCCGGCTGAGCCAGCATTGTCTAGGCGTCCTATTATACTCTGACACCTCTCTGACACAGTCATCTGCCTGCCTTAGGTACCTAAGCATCAAGGTCGCTGAAACTGTTTTATATAGACAGCAAGAGTGGGGGTAAGGATGGCCCTTATGCTTACTGGGGAAGAGACTAGAGTTCAGGTGGATTTGTAGCAGCTACTTCCTCCTCCATGCTGTCCCAACTCTCAGCCATCTTCTAATTGAAGTACCTGTCACTCTGTACTTGTGTGCCTACAGTGTGCTGCCTGCCGTGTTAGCCGATTCTGGCTTTTGGAGGGAAGAAAATACCCAAACAAACAGTCTTAGGCATTTGACCAAAATGTTACTTAGAAAAAAGAAATCAGAGTTTGTCGTCATTGGAGGCAGTCTTTGAACCATAATAAATGAATATCCACCATCTGCTGTTTCTTGATAGCATGAGCCACAAAAAGATGAGATCAAAGCGAGGTACTCAACTATTGGAGTCCAAATAATGAAAAGAGTGTTTACCTTTACTTTCCACAATGTCATTTTCTCATTGTTAAAGGCGTGACATAAATTAAATGGAAAATTCTAGAGAGAATTCCCAAGGTTTAATACAATTCTGAGTAGCATGAATCTCATGCCATCCCGGCCGACCCTGTCTGGGATATGCACATCACTTTTGCAGTGTGACCACACTGGTGGGTCACTTGATCCTTAACCACCCGCTGGTTATTTCAGTATTGTCACTCGTCTCCCACTGTACCTAATTTAGAAATTAACTAACTCATAGGTGTGTGTCCTAGTTTCATTTGTATTGTTGTGATAAAACAGCCTATAGTAAATCAGCTTAGGGGAGAAAGGGCTTGTTAATCTTACAATTCCAGTCTGTCATTTCAGGAAAGTCAGGGCAGGAACTCAAAACAGCATGTGGAGGGCAGAAAGAGAATGGATGCATGTGTGCCCACTGCTCGGCTCACTTTCCCAACTCATATAATTCAGGTCCCATAAAGGGAACAGTGATACCCACATCCATCATGGGTCACCCCAACTCAATGAACCCTGTTAAGAAAGTCCCTCACAGGTATGCTCAGAGACTGACGTCACCCAGTAATCCCTCACTGAGACTCTCAGAAGGTGATTGTACATTGCATCAAGTTGACAACAGTTAAAATGAACCATGACAGCATGTCTCTGCACAGGAAGAGAATTGAGCCAGAGATTGGCAGGAGTACGATCCTGAATGTACGATCCTGAATTTTCATGAATGGGATCAGGAAAGAGGAGCTTTGGAATAGACTGATCAGGACTGCTGGCTTTTACTTGGCGTCTACTCTTGGGCTGCTGAAGAAATGTTATTTTTTCCTTAAACTTCGTCCTCATTAATCTTGTGTTAAGAGGGGTCTAACCCTGTTGGGCAAGCAGGTCGTTTTGGTTCCAATTAGCATATATTTCCGGAGGTGTTGAGTGGGTGAGGGGAAAGGAGGCCCAGCGTTTCTAAACTATGGATCTTGAGGGACTTGTAGGAAGGTGTCCCTGACATGCGTGGAATACAACTGACTCTGAGAAAGCCCCAGTAAGTGGGAAGTTATGGTTGGCTCTGGTGATTTATGCTAAACAGAATAAACTGTGATGGAAACATAAAACACTTCTAAGCCTACGTCTCTCTTACTCAATACAGATGAAACTCAATCTTCTTCCTTCAAAAGTAGACATTTAGAGAACCAAGAGTCTCCGTAGGAAATTGGTGTGTGCTGTTCTCATGCTTGCTGTGAGGACCCTGGTTAGGAACTGAAATGCCCCGAGATCTCAGCTCAAACTTGACCGTGTGATGCCCCCAAGTAAAGAGCATCTGGGGAGAACACAAACAGGTTGAGGATTTGAGCAAGAATGTCAGAGACCAGCCTGCAGGAGCCAAAGTGATCCATTGTCCAGGCATCAGCAGTCTGCTTGCTTAGCCAGACACCAAGGAACTAAAGCAGGAGCTTATTTTGGGAGCAGATGGGTCAACACCTCTACCTGTGATGAGGACGGAAACAGGAAGTGTTAAATTGGCTTGGTTTACTCCAACAGGCACAGAGAAATAAAACCTGGGAAAGCACAGAGTTGGCTCAGAGAGAGAGAGATAGAGAGAGAGGGAGGAGAAAAGGGAGGGAGGGAGAGGGAGAGGGTGAGGGAGAGGGAGGGAAGAGAGAGGTTATTTTCATGCTTCTGAAAACTTATAACACAAAGTTTCAAAATTATAATTTAAAAGTATTTTTTAAAAAGCCTTGATTAGGTTTCCTTCAAAAACAAGACACTGAGGTCTAAAATAAATTCTTGACACTTTTGACTTATAACTATGGCTATCTCTTAATCCATATTCTATAAGTGCCCCTTAGCGATCTCAACAGCGAGCAATTCCTCGTAAGACCACTGAGGTCATGAACGCTTCCACTTAGTGGATAGGGAATTCAAGGTCCAAAGTTTAAGTTACCCCACAGCTAGCTGGGGAAGGGACAGGATTGAATTTGTGTGTGTGAACTGTGCATATGGCTCTGCACACACATGTGTGTGTATTCGTGTAAAGGTCAGAGGTTGACATCAGGTAACTTCAATTGTTTTTTTTTTTTCATTTGTTTTATATTTGAATTACAGACAAGATTGAATTACATGACAATCCCAGTTCTGTTCTCCCTCCCTTCCTCCCCTAACACCCCCCCTCCAGCTAAAATCCTGTCATATGTCCTTTCTTCTAATCTACACCTGACTCAACCTTTCTGTTCCTCATGACCTCTGCATCCTTCCTCTTCTTCCCTTCTCATTCTCGTAGTAGCTCCCTCCCCCTCTTCCCGTGCTCTCAATTTGCTCAGGGGATCGTGACCCTTTCCCCTTCTCCAGGGGACAATGTTTGCCTTGTTTACTAGTTTCTCTGGCAGTGTGGATTGTAGGATGGTAATCCCTTACTCTATGTCTAAAATCCACATATGAGTGAGTACATATCATGTTTGTCTTTTTGTGATTGGGTTACCTCGCTCAGAATGGTTTCTTCGAGTTCCATCCATTTTCCTGCAAATTTCAAGATTCCATTGTTTTTTTTTTCTGCTGAGTAGTACTCCATTGTGTAAATGTACCACATTTTCTCTATCCATTCTTCGGTTGAGGGGCATCTAGGCTGCTTCCAGTTTCTGGCTATTACAAATAGTGCTGCTATGAACATCATTGAACAGATGTTCTTGTTGTATGAATGTGCTTCTTTTGGGTATATGCTTAGGAGTGGAATTGCTGGATCTTGTGGTAGACTCACTCCCATTTTCTTGAGGAGTCACCATACTGATTTCCAAAGTGGCTGTACAAGTTGGTATTCCCACCAGCAGTGGAGGAGTGTTCCTCTTTCTCCACATCCTCTCCAATATAAACTGTCATTGGTGTTTTTGATTTTAGCCATTCTGACAGGAGTAAGGATACAAGATTAACTCAAAAAAATCTGTAGCCCTACTATATACCAATGGCACATTGGTGGAGAAAGAAATCAGAGAAACGTCACCCTTTACAATTGCCATAAACAACATAAAATACCTTGGGGTAACACTAACCAAAAAACGTGAAAGACCTGTACCATAAGAATTTTGACTCTCTAAAGAAAGAAATGAAAGAAGATACCAGAAAATGGAAAGATCTCCCATGCTCTTGGATAGGTAGGATCAATATGGTAAAAATGGCAATCTTGCCAAAAGCAATCTACAGATTCAATGCAATCCCCATCAAAATCCCAACATGATTCTTCACTGACCTTGAAAGAACAATTCTCAACTTTATATGGAGAAACAAAAGACCCAGGATAGCCAAAACAACCCTGTACAATAGAGGAACTTCTGGAGGCATCACCATCCCTGACTTCAAGCTCTATTACAGAGCTATAGTCCTGAAAACAGCTTGGTATTGGCACAAAAATAGACAAGTAAGTAGACCAATGGAATAGAGTTGAAGACCCTGATATTAACCCACACACCTATGAACACCTGATTTTTGACAAACAATCCAAATATACACACTGGAACAAAGAGAACATCTTCAATAAATGGTGCTGGCATAACTGGATGCAAACATGTAGAAGACTACAGATAGACCCAAGCCTTTCGCCCTGAACAAAACTTAAGTCAAAATGGATCAAAGACCTCAACATAAACCCAGTCACACTGAACCTATTAGAAGATAAAGTGGGAAATACCCTTGAATTAATTGGTACAGGAGACCGATTCCTGAACATAACACCAGTAGCGCAGACACTGAGATCAACAATTAATAAATGGGACCTCCTGAAACTGAGAAGCTTCTGTAAGGCAAAGGACACAGTCAGCAAGACAACACGGCAGCCCACAGACTGGGAAAAGATATTCACCAACCCTGCATCTGACAGAGGCCTGATCTCCAAAATATACAAAGAACTCAAGAAGCTAGTCTCCAAAAACACCAAACAATCCAATTAGAAAATGGGGGTACAGAACTAAATAGGTAATTTCAATTGTTTTCCACTTTATTTTTAGAGTTTCTCTCACTGAACCCAGTATTTGCCATCTGGATAGACTGGATGGCCAGTGGTTCCCAAGGATCTGCCTGGCTTCCTTCTATCCCCAGCTAGTGTTACAGACACATTCGACTATGCTTAGATTTTTATGTGGGTGTTGGGGATCCAAACTCAGGCACTCATACAGGCATGGCTGTCTCTTAACCAAGTGAGCCATATCTCAGCTCCTTAGCTTGAATTTCTTAGTGTCAGACCCAAGGAAGACACAGTAAAGTAGCCAACATCACCCTCATATCAGCACCTGTGCACACAATCCCTTCTTCTTTCAGTGTCAGTGACCTCACCTGAAAATGAGTTCACCTGCAGTTCCAGACACTGTGAGGTCAAACTGAAAAACACAACATGATCTAGAGAAATCAAGAATACATTAGTGGGAGCCAGACGGGTGGCACACACCTTTAATCCCAGCCCTCAGGAAGCAGAGGCAAGCAGTCTCTGAGTTCTAGGACAGCCAGGACACAGAGAAACCCTGTCTTGAAAGAAAAATTCAATTTATCGTTGGCAACAATGATAAATTATTCCAAATAAGCATAATTCATAATATTTTTAAAACAAGAATAATTCAAAATATTTTAAAACCTATCAGGGTTGTCTGAGGTCAATTAAACTTTAATGATCCAGATTTCAAAAGAATATCAACATTTAAACAAGGAACAGTCCAAGAGGAGAATGGGCAAAGGACATGGTTAAGCAATTCAGAAAAGAACACTGACTCTGGGCCAATGAACACATGAAACATGTTCTACTTCAGTGGTACTCAAAGTACAAATAAATGTGATGGGCAGGCTCCTGCAATAAACTGGAAAAGATCTAAAAACACCAAGAATTGGTAAAGGCACAGAGAGGCTGATTTCTAAGCTTTACTCATTAACATGAAAAGTCATATGATTTGAAGAGAGTAACCTGGACACCTAAGCTACACAGCTCTCCCAAACTCAGGATACCTAAGATACACAGCTCTTCCAATCACAGGGATTTAACCCAAGGTAACTTTTCTAGTCCATGCCTCACTGTGACAAACACCATGACCAAAAGCAACTCAGGGGAGTAAAGGTTTAGTTCAGCTTGTAGGCGATGGCTCATCATTGAGGGAAGTCAAGGCAGGAATTCAAAGCAGGAACTTGAAGAGAGGCCTGCTTGCTATTCCATGCAGCATTGCTTCTGACCAAGAAATTCACTTCACATGCAAGCAAGTGCAGCACAAACCACGGAGGAATGCTGCTTGCAGGCCAAGCACTGCTTATACTCAGCTAGATTTTTTATATAGTTTAGGACCACCCATCTAGGGAATGGTGTTGCCCATAGTGGGTTGGGTCCTTTGGTACTAATTATCACGATAATCCTCCAGACATGCCCACAGGCCAATTTGGTCTATGCAGTCCTTCAGTTGGGACTCCCTTCTCAGGTGACTCAAGGCTGTGTGAAGTTGATGGTTAAAGCTAACTTGGACAGGAAGCAAACAGAGATTTCTATAGCCCCTACTGTGAATCAAAGATGGCTGTAAACTCACTGCTCTTCTCATGCACAGCTCTGTTACTTGTTTCTCCTTAATCTGGACTGGCTTGTGACTAGCTCTGTTTGTAAAATACAACAGAAGAGAGGTTGTAGGCTCCCTGAAATGAGTCTTGGGCAGCATAGCAGTTTCTGTTTCCTCTTCTTGGAAGGCAGTTTCCTTTTAAGCCAATCACGTTGAGTCCACTATGCTGAGAGGGAGCCAAAGCTTGACATATGTAAGGAGAAAGGCCATGTTGAGGAAGCCACCAAGGGGCCACTTAGATGAGGACAGCCTTTTGGACTTTTCTGGCCCATGTAGGCTGCTTGATAGAAGGCAGCTGAGTGACAGAGTGACATGTTACCCCATTAATCCAAGTGGAGCAGAACTATCTAGTCAAGACCTGTAGCATCCTGACTCTGGAATTATGAGGGGTAATAAATCATGTTGTGTTAATTAATAAATAAATTTGGGGTGGTATCTCTGAAAGATTTGTCTTATTTCTACTTGATTAGTGTGTGTGTGTGTGTGTGTGTGTGTGTGTGTGTGTGTGTGTGTGTGTTGTGTGTGTGTGTAGGTACCCAAGGAAGTTAGACGAGAGTGTTGCTTACCCTGGAGTTATAGGCAGTTGTAAGCCACTGGACATGGATTCTGGGAATTGAACTCAGCAAGTGTCCTTAATTGTCCTTTTCTCTACCCCTGGGGTGGTTTCTTAAGTCAGGAGAAAGATACTCACTCTATAAGAAAACTAAAGTGTAAATAAGCAGGACCATCTTCCAGGCAGAGAACCATGCTAGCAAAAATATTCACAGAAGGCAAAGGTAATATGGGTTGGCTAGTGGGGTGATCAATACTAGTGATGGCCATTAGACCAATCAATGATTGATCACAGTAGAGCTTATGAGTATTTCTTTTTCACTTTAATTTAGCATATTTACTTAGTGGGACAATTTATGTTTTAAATTCTTTCCCCTTTCCCATTTCTTTACTGCTAACACAAGAAGACCAATAACGGCTAGCCATGTGTATCATTATTGGTTACAGGTTATTACAGGGGAGGAGTGAAATTCAAAGAAAAGAATAAGCATCATATCCCAAACAGATTTTTCATTAAGTTTTCTATTTACAGGAAACTGAAGCCAGTACACAATTCCCATACAGCCCAAACCACCCTTCTCTGCTATCCATGTTTTCACTGCATCAGCAACACCTAATAGACTAATGCTGTTATCACTCATTTATTTGAAGTGAACCAGTCAATGCAGATGCTTTTATTAATTATTTTTATTATAATATAATATTATTTTATAATAAAATATCATACTAGCAGCTTTACTTAGATTTTACTAATGTTTATCTAATTTCTTTTTCCATTCTAGAGTCATATCCAGGAAACCACATTACATCTCTGCTTTGTTTCCTTAGGTTGTTCTTGGCTCTGATAGTTTCTTAGACTTTCTCCATCTCTCTTCCATTTAGGTTCATTTGTATGAGCGCAGGTGTGCACATGCAGAGACACACATGTAGATGTCAGGGAATGAGTGCAGGCATTGGCCTTTCCCCTCATCTCAAGTGTTGTCACTGGGTATGTAAGGAAAATGGACCAATGAGCTTGTGGGGATTCTTCTTGCCTCATTCCTGCTCTCACCATAGGAACACTGGGATCACAGATGCTTGCTACTGTGCCCAGTTTTCCATGGGTTCTGGGGATGGGAACTTAGGTCCTCACAATTGCACAAGTGCTTTACCCACTGAGCCTCTCCCTCTCAGCATAGTGGACTCAACGTGATTGGCTTAAAAGGAAACTGCCAGCCCAAGTGTTTCATACCTTCTTGAAAAGTTTTGGGGAGCATATTTGTAAAGTTGTTCAGTGAAGATTACATAGATGAGAATGTCCCTCAACAAGATAGGAGCAGCTGTGAACATGACAGCTAATTGCATGGTCAAAGTCTGAACACCTTCAGCGTTAACTCAGGAAGAAGGCAAAACTGCCTATCCTTATCATTGCTGATCGACATTGTACTTGGGATTCTGGCAGCTGTGAGAAGACAAGAACTAAATAGCATACAGATTTTAAAAAGAGGAAAAGCTGCCTTAAATTGCAGGTAACAATCATCTATGTAGAATATCCTAGAAAATCGACTCCAAGCCCCACAAAAACAATTGCTACTAATAAGTAAGTTCATTAGGATTTTATCATAAAAGTTTGATATATAGAAGCATTTTTTTCTAAAAAATTTATTGTCACATGTTGGCAGTGAATCAGAAACAATCACCCTATGGAATTATCCATGAAGCAGCCATGCATGAATCAACAAAACAGGGACTAAGTTTATATCCTGAAAGCCAAAAAACAGTAATGAGCAGTGTGAGCAGAGATCTGAACTAGTGGAAAGCAGTGCACACCACACTTACTTGCTAGGATTAATGGTATTTACTGATTCCTTAAAGCTGGCCACAGATTCAAGGCATTTCAATGAAAATCCTAGGAATATTTTGTAGAAATATGAAAACAAAGAGTTGAGTTACATCTAGTCCTGATTTCCTTAGAATAATGAAGAGGTACTGTCAGAAGTACACACAGGCCAATGAAACAAACCAATGTAAGTCAGGTCCATACTTTTGCAGACTGGTTTTAGGCAAGGGCACCAAAATATTTCAGCAGAGAGAGGTATGTCTCAAGAGATGGCTTTGACATGGACATCAATATGCAAACAGAAAGACCCTCTAGGACAGTGGTTCTCAACCTTCCAAATGCTGTGACCCTCATGTTGTGGTGAAACCAACCATAAAATTATTTTGTTGCTACTTCATAACTGTATTTTTGTTTTTATGAATTTTAATGTAAATATCTGTGTTTTCTGATGGTCTTAGGTAATCCCTGTGAAAAGGTTGACCACCCCCAAGGGGTCATGACCACAGGTTGAGAAATGCTGCCTTAGACCCTTATCTCCCACACAGAAATAAACTTCAAAATGAATCAGTGACTTAAAAGTTAAAATTCAAAACACCAAGAAGCAAACAGGGCAAAGCTGTTGTGTATTTGGGCTAGATAAAGATTTCTTAGATGCAAAAAGCATGAGCCATAAAACAAGGAAATTTGATAAACCCAACTTGAGAATTTGAAACTTCAGCCTTTCCAAAGAGACAGATAGGAAAAAAAGGATCCAACAATCAGATAAAATAGGTGAAAAAATAATAACAGCTCTGTATTGAAACCACATTGTTATATGAAGACGACTGATTTTTTCCAAGTCAGAAATGTATATGAACAAACACTTCAAGAAATATGGGTGATAAGGAATACACACAGAGGATGCTTAATATCCTTAGTCCTCAGAGAAATCAGTGACACACAGTCTAGTGCCTATTAGACTGGCTAAAATGAAATTATATGCCAAATACCCACAAGGACATGAACCAGTAAGAAATATCATGTTTCTGGTGTGAGTGCCAAACACTACTTGGCAAAATTTTGGCAGTTCCTTATAACGTTAATATTACCTTGGTATGTAGTAATTTCAGATATTAACTTACCATGACTCACTCCCAGTCCTGTGTGTTTGGTTAGTTCAAATGAACAGTCTATTGTATGGTGTTTTCTTCTGAGTCCAGCTGCTACCATCTTCATGAGATCAGTGTGCCAACCTTTAAGAGTCAGTCATAACCAGTTTTTGGACTATTGACATAACTTCCTAGGAGGAGGGGACAGGGAGGTCATTGGACCCTTACCTGGGTATCCTGCCACTTGTACACAATTTTGCCTTAATTGCATGTAGTCTTAGAGTCTAGGAGTAAGGCTAGAGTCTATAGGCTAGAGAGGACCGGAAGAGGGGGTACCACCTACAAGTCTGCAAGGAAGCTGTTGTTCTTTACATGCTCCGTGAAGACTTTCCAGTATGGCTCTTTACCCATGTTCAGTAGGCTCAATAAATTCATTGGTTTCTTTGGGAGAACTGTGGTGGGATCATACTTTGGACTGTCCTTGGACCTCAGGGGGAAGAGACCTTGTTCACATCTCTCCCAGAGGGTGATTTCTATCAACAAGTCCACACAAAAGGATTTGTCTAGCCACAGTCATCACAACTTTAAACTTAATAACTAAAAACTGAAAAAAATAACTAAAAACTGGAAGCTGTCTGAATGGAAGCTCAGTAGTGAAGAGATGGTCAAACAGCAGGGCATCCATACAGTGGGATATTAGCAGGGCATCCATACAGTGGAATGTTAGCCATCACAATCAAGGCGGTGCTCATATGCAAGACAAGGATGAGCCTCAAAAGCATTATGCCAAGAAAAAGAAGTCTGATGTCTTAAATTCAACCTCACATGGGAGTGCTGTATTCTATGTGCCATTCTGGAAATGGTAAAACTAGTGGGACAGAAAACAGCACCAGTGCTAGGGTTGAGTGACAGGGTAGCAGATCAATTACAAAGGGACCTGGGAGAAGGTTTTTGGCATCTTGTGTCTTGATTGTGGTGATGACTACACAACTGTGTTCATTTGTTAAAGGTAATTAATTGAATTGTACTTTTCATCTGAAAAGTATTGCTGTGTATAAACTATACTACATTGAATTGATATATATATATATATATATATATACATATATACACAAACACACACACATATACATACATACATACATACATACATACACACATACTTTTTTTTGAGACAGAGTTTCTCTGTGTAGCTTTGGAGCCTGTCCTGGAACTAGCTCTGGAGACCAGGCTGGCCTGGAACTCACAGAGATCCGCCTGCCTCTGCCTCCTGAGTGCTGGGATTAAAGGTGTGCACTTCATCACCCATCGATATATTTTTTAACAATGCATTGTGGATGCCCTATCTAAAGACTTTGCAACATGTGACTAGACAATATGCTAGCCTAACACTGTTGTAAAATGAAAATGTGACTCTCAGTGAGACATAGTATGGATATAAAGTTTGATGTAACATTGTTGGAAACCTAACTACATCATAACTTTAATTGTTGTGGCCTTATTTCCTACTGTTAAAGATGCAATGTGAATTAGGAAACATCAAAATTATGAAGATTTTTTTTAAAAATTAACTTTAGTTAATTTATGAAGTTTTTAAAATGTTATGTGTGTGTATGCCTGTGTATCTGTATGTAGACCATGGGCATATGGGTTCCTGAGGAGGCCAGAGAGGGCATCAGATCCTCTGGGACTGGGGTTTTAGATGATTGTGAGCTATCTGATGTGGGTTCTCACACTGAAGCTAGGTCTTCTGCAAGAAGAGCAAATGATCTTAAGTGCTGTGCCCTCTCTCCAGCCCCTCAATGTAACACTTAAAAAAACAAAACAAAAACCGTTTAATCATCATTGTGCATGTGTGTGTTATGTGTGTAAGTAAGGTTGATCACAGGCCACAGAGCATGTATGGAGGTCAGGGACAAGTGTGAGGACTCGGTTCTTCCCTCCTATGGAGGCTCTGGGGATTGTCAGGCTTTTGTGACACGTGCCTTTACCTCCCAAGCCATCTTGGTCCCAAAATACAGAAGGTTTTTTAAAAGCCAACCTGAAAGACAGCGGGAGAAGCTCTGATGACTTGCAGGGAAGGTCGACTGTTGGGAGCTAGGCAGAGTAGGAATAGATTTGCAGGGATTTTTGGGAGTACTGAACAGTCATTCATTTAACAAATGCTGACTGGACAGATACTTTGCAGCTAGGCACAGTTCTGCATGGCAGGTAACAGCAGTGAGCAGAGTAGTCCTTGGCTGTTGACTGCAGGGTCTACATTCTAGATGGAGACTGTAAAAAAAAATAGCTGAAGTTGTTTGTTAGAAGACGGTAAGGGTTACAGTGAAGAAGCAACAGGATGGGGAATATGGCATTCTGGGCCAGAGGATGGAACGACCAGAGAGGTCTTTTTGAAGCAGTGATACTTGTCCTAAAACTTGAAGCTGAGTGACCCATGAGGCTTGCTGTTGAGGGGAGATGCTTTCAAACCACGAAGACTCGCTCCCCGTGTGCTAACACCATCTGGCTTACTGAGATTCATTTTGTTTCCCAATAGTGATGTAAGAATGCCACTGACTAGGATAACTGGTTACGACAGATCATAAAAATGATTTATAGAATAAATATAATCTTCATTTCAACTGAACAAGGAAAACCCAAGACTCATCAGGAAAAAAGCCACACACCTCAGTTCATTTGTACCACTGGCCTCTCCTCTCACCGCCCCCTCCCTCCATCCTCAGTGTGTGTGATTCTGGAAAAGCTGTTACTAATAAATTTTTACTATCATAAGCTGGGAAAAGGGGGTTAGAAAATTCAGGAGGAAATAGCCTGTTCATATGAAAACAATAATCGCATAATATTTATTGTCTGGGATTGAAATGTTTCAAATATGCAAAGTAATAAAATGTCAGGGAAAGCAAAACTTCCTAAAGTTAAAAATGTCATAAATTTCCCCCAAAATAAGACATATGAAAAAAGTCCAGGTGATACTTTATGTCAATAGGGAAAAAAAATCACTCTTACATTTAAGTCAAAGTAGCCTAAAGCTTTTGGATGACATACTCCTGGCGGTATTGAAGATCAGAGAAGACATGGCAGGCACCCCAGAGATATACAGGCAATTCCCATTGTTTGCTTGCTTGGGAATCATTTATTAACAAAGCCGTTTGGCTCATGGTCTCCCTCTTTCTTAGTTAGGGCCATACGTAGTCCAGGGTTATCCTGAATGCATAGAGTGTGTATGGGGGGGTGGTGCCCACATGCCCCAGTGTGCATGTGGAGATCAGAGAATAACCCAGGGTGCTGGTCCTGGCTTTCCACCATATTTGAAGCAGGGTCTCTTGTTTGCCCACACACAAGTATAGTTGTAAAGGTGTTTTCAGAGGGCTTCTGTCAGCAGGTGGAGTCTGGGACAGGTGTTTCTGGGTTTTTGGCCTCTTGTAACACTGAAGTAAGAGCTCAGATGGTTTTACAGAAGTAACAAAGTTAAGGAATTGTTTAAATCAGAAATAAATACTGTCAAGACTGACAGTTGGCCCTGTGAGTGAACATATTCAAAGATATTGTTTATTGTTTGGGACTTCATTTTGGGGGCTTAAGAAAAGGAGGTGCTTGGTTGTTAAGGGGTATAATTTGGATGACTCTATTTTGATTGGCAATTTTTGAGTTATATAATCATTTCTCTACTGTATATATCCTGTCTCATAATGCATCTGATTTTAATCATATGCATACCAGTTATGCATAGGCATAAGATGGGAAATAAATTCTCCGCCAAAGCACTCAGAGGACAGTTTGCTATGTAGTGCATACACCCCAAAGCAGTTCAGTCTGGACTGGCTGTCCTATCCTTGACATACAGTTGAATAGAAACCATCCTGCCTCATTAAAGGGAGGAAAAATTTATTCAGTTATTTGAATTGAGGAGGCATGTGGGCATCTGAAAGCAGGTATCGATCCTAGGTTGCTAATAGGTTGCTAGGCACATTACTTAGGGAGAGATATGCACATAATATATGAAGGCAAGAGTCCTAGGCTGCCAAGTGCATTGTTAGAAAAGGGGTATATGGCCCAAGCCAGTGGAGTCCCAGGGCACTGCACTATTCCTTATGTTGACCTGCCTAGGTTTGAGAAAGGAAGACACACCATGAACATGGGCAACAATACCCTCACATGGGGTTGGGAATCCAGACTGAATAAGAACGGAGAAGAAAGAGGAAGGCAGCTAAGGACTGGCATTCATCTCTCTCTGCTGTCTGACTTTAGACAGTGTGACCAGCTGCTTCACACTACCAAGCATTCTGGACACCGTGGACTATGAACCAAGACAATTCCTTCTTTCCTTAAGTCTCCTTTTCAGGTGCTTTGTCACAGCAGTGAGAAAGTAAGGATAGGTCATGCTGGTCTCTGACATGCTGTGTCTGTCTTTAAGGGGAAAAACTGTGATCCGCAGTTCAGAGATTTTGGTCGAGTAAGTTAAGCGAGTGGTGGCAGGAGATGAAGCAAATCTCCTTCAAAGATTTCTGAGCTCAAGTGTAAATGGACTTCTATCAACCAAACAGCAGATGAGATTAAGTACATAATCCGTGCACATGGAGGTAGAAGAGAAGTGCTAGCTCCTGATTTACCCACGAGAAACTCATCATCTGGCACAGGCTGACTGGGGACACTACCCAGGAGACCCAGGAAGAAAAGCACTTAGGGAGATTGTGGAAGCAGAAGATGCCATGGCCAATCCCAGGATGAAAGCCAGGCGGGACAGCAGGGCATCGCTTTACAAGCTGGGAAAGAAGATATGGATTGATATCCCTGGTGTCCTCCCCATACACATGGAGAACTTGAGATTTACTCACCTCCATGTTGAGCACAGAGCAAGGCTCAGCCCTAACCTGTGAGCCTCAGAACACTGGAACCTCCAAACACTGGAATCTTAGACCACTGGCACTCCAGCCTGGCTTGAGAAGCTGCCAAAAGACTGTCTCATCCATTTCACCATCCTGATGAGGCCTGGGGCTTTTAATCATTTCTAGTTAGCATGCACAACAATGGTTCCAGTAGGGCATTTTCATCCACAGCTACCATTGTGCTTGTTCAGATTTGCCCCCCTCTCCACTGGCTCCCCTGCTGCTTTCATGGATACATGTGTGTGTTTTGTATATGAGGGAAGAGGTGACATTTTATCTTTCTTCCTGTCACCCTATCTTGGCCTCCCCCTTCTCTTTAGACCACTCTCTCCTTCATAGTACATCTTGTGCTCTCTCTCTATATACATACCTACCCATGTATCTGTCATATATCATATCCTATCTATCTATCTATCTATCTATCTATCTATCTATCTATCTATCTATCTATCATCAATCTATGCGTCTTAGGAGAGAAAACTTGCTATTTTTGAACCTGGCTTGTTTTACTTATGATGATTTTTATTTCCATCCATTTTCCTGCAAATGACACAATTCACTATTCTCACAGCTTAGTAAAATTTCACTGTGTATGTATTTTCTCTAACTATCCATTTGTTGATGGGCATATACAATGGTCTTTTACAAACTTGTCTTTTGTAAACAATGCAATGAAAAGCACAGCTGTGCAAGCACCTCTGTGGTATGTTGACTTGGATTCATTCGGGGTATAACCAGAAGCTATGCAGTATGCAGTTAGGTCATAGTTTCTTTTTTTCTTTTCTTTTCTCTTCTTTTTTCTTTTCTTTTTCTTTTTCTTTTTCTTTTTTTTTTTTTTTTTTTTTTTTGAGGAATCTCTATATTGACTTCCACAGTGAGGCCCAGAACGTCCTGCTTCCCTTTGTGTGTGCATACAACTACTTGGCTATAGTTCAGAGTTGGCTCCTGACTGGGGTCTTCTGTCATCTGGCCCTTCAGTCTTGGCATCCTCCTAAGGTATCAGGAACATGGGCATTTAGACTCATGTGGGTCCTGCTCAGGCTGGATTAAACTGTCCAGAGCCAACAGGATTCCTTGACTCTTCGCAGGTTCTATGGATGCTGCAAACTAAGCCAGCGACAGCATCATTAGCTGCTGTTTAGACTGCCTGAGTGCATGGGGCACGCTGGGGCCAGTGGAGAGGGATGACACGCGGCCTGTGAGCACACAGCAGTTGACCTAACCCCTTGGAAAGGAAGTGGCTAGAGCAAGCCAGTCAAACCCTCAGAACAGAAACTGAGGAACCCCTGGTGGACCTGCCATTTGTCATCTTAAAGGACAAGAATCAGGACTTGACTTGTCCTGAGGCAGAACAGTCTGAAAGTTGAATTAAATTATTATTAGTAGTATGTGCATGGTATCTGCTACATCTATGTCTGTGCTCCATGTGCTTGCCTGGTGCCCAGAGGCCAGAAGAGGGCATTGGGTCCCTTGGAACTGGAGTAACACATGGCTGTGAGCTGCCATGTGGATGCTGGGGACTGAACCCAATTCCTCTGGAAGAGCAGCTGGTGCTCTTAAGCCGAGCAACTTCTCTAGCCTCTGGGGCTGAATTTTAAAAGTTGCTAAGTAAGGATAGAACTGAAAAAAAATTGTAATGCAAATTACAGTCAGCTGCTTTCTTTCCATTTTCCTGTTTATTGCTCTATATTAAGTCTCCCAAACACTTACACACAAACGTGCCAGACTCAAACTAGGCCTATTACATCAGAGCTAAGGAGCACATACTTCAAAAGACCATTTCATGCATGTTCTGAACACTAGCAAGTACCTGTGAACAAGATGAGCTTATTCTGGAACATGGATAGATAACTTGTATGAAAGAATACAACAGTAGCCTTTGCAATTACTCTTCTGGATACAGCTAGCATTTAGGAAGGAGAGGAAGTGTATGCATGGGTTTCTGAGGAGGAGGATTTCTTTGTTACAGTTTATACAAGAATCCTTTTTATTTTTTCTTTTCTGTGGTGTCTTTATGTATGTACATGTCTGTGTGCAGGGATATGTGCCTGCGGCAGGTCAAAGGATGACCCTGGGCATCCTGTTTGCTTAATCTCTGCCTTATTCTCTTAAGACAAGGTCTCTCCTTGAATTTGCTTTTTGGCTTGGTCAGCAGTCAGTAAACCTCAGGATTCTTCTCCACCCCACCCCCACCCCAGTTATCAGAGTGACAGACAGGCATCGCCACACCTGCTTTTTCTTTTTTTTCTGAAGGTGTTGAAGATCTGAATTCAGGTCCTCTTGCTTGCTGGGACACTCTTACCCACTGAGCCAATTCCTCAGCACCCACGGCCCCACTCCTGCCAGACTCTTAAAATGTATTATAGTATTTATACATTATCATCTTGAGGTTTAAAACATTAAAGAGGAATTGGCATATTACATTCTATTGTATGTTTTGTTTTATATTATTTACATAATGTATAGATAAGGACTATTTTAATTTATAATGAAATTTTCTTGCAATTTTTTTTTTTGTATGAGAAAGCACTCTTCACTGTGCTCCCAGAAGTTTCTAGTATATTCCATGCTGCTTAAAGTGGGGTCAAAGTGCTGGTACAAATGTTAGTTCCATTCTGGATAACTTCACAGAGGACTTAACTTGCCAAGTTCCTTCTCCTGCCTCTGGGCCACACTGTGTGCATCCTTCACAGGGGCTCTCTCTAATTATTATGCCACATTGATGAACCTGCTGACATACCATTTTCATATTTTAATGTTTTTATTATTCATGTGTATGTATGTGTCTGCATGAGCATATTTGTATGTGTGTTAGCATGAGTGTATGCATCCATGTATTTGGGTGTCCATGGAGGCCAGAAGGCGGCTTTGGATCCCTTGTAGCTGGAGTTACAGACACCTGAGAGCAGCCCCACAGGAAGCTGGGTCCTTCTGATAAACAGGAAATGCTCTTTCCAGGCCCACGTACTTTAGCTTCTAATAGCAAGTAGATGTGTACAACTATGCTTGGTCCTTCCACTCATTCCTCCTCTTGTATCTTTTTCTAGTTTTACTTCTTAGTGGAAAACAGTGAGAACAGTGACAGCCGAGTGGTTATGCAGAAGGGGGACCGTGAATCCAAGGCTCTTGACAGAATGGAAGCCACTTGTATGCGGTGTTCTTGTTCCCTTAAAGGAATTGACCATTTTAAATGATTCTTCAATGGTCAGAGCTTCCACGAGTTAGGACAATTTCAGTGCTTGATATTTAGTTTCATACTTAGCCCCCCCCCCCACCGCCATGGTACCACTGTCCTGCTCACAACACTTGAGACTCACTTTAAGAGATACGACTTTGGATGTTTGAGTTTTCCAGGGCATCTGACCTTTATTTAACCTTCACACTTACACCCAGCTCCAACAGCATGGTTTTGTTGCTTGAGCTTGGCGGGATGCCCTTGAAGAAAGACTTTCTTTTAATGAGCACGACTCCACGGAAACTGCTGGAGTCCCCTGCTCCTCACCACTGTGCAACAGCACAGAAGAGGTCAGCTTGTGTTCCAAAGGAACAGAACATGGCTGGGGACTCAGACCATGGAGGGAGGTACTGCTTTGACACACTCCACTCGCCATCCTTACACTATTTGTAGAAGTGTTTATGTACTATGAAACGCTCAGCCAGAGCATGCAGGAAACCATAAAAGATTTTATGAGATGTATACATGGCTGATGGGAGAACTTAAAATGCAACCTGGGAAGGCGTTATCTGAGGTCCAGGAGGGCAGATGAGAGTACATACTCTCTAGTGATTTTTCACACAAGGGGTTATAGAAGCCTGAAAGCAATTTTGGAATTATATCGAAAAAATTCAAAGTTTGAACTTTATAATTTCTAGACAAATAAACTTATTTTCTTTCAGACCACAGATCACCCGTTATGTTTACTTATCTTCTATGTGGTATAACATTTAATGTGGGTTATTATTTTTTAAAAACAAAAAACAGACAGTGACACAGGAACAATATAGACTGTTTGAAAATATTTACACTTCTGATGGTTTTTAAATTAAAAACCCTGGTCCCTAAAATTGGAACATTATTTTTGAATCTCAACTATTATCATGTATGAAGGCAGAAAAGGTCAAGGACATGGCCTCTAAAGGGCAGTTCCAAAAAGTCACACTTCTAAACTTAGGTGGGAGGAGGGGTATTTTTGTTTCCTTTATCCTTAGGGAGCAGCATCAACTTCCCAGAAGAAAAGTTCCTTATTATTTGTGGGTTTATTTTCAAGTTTGCTCTCTAAAATACAAGGGATTAACACCAATAATAAAAACTCACACAGAAGCTCTGTATTCATAGATGATTTAGAGTTGAGCCCCAAGTATAGAAAGTGTCATTTAAGTGTCCATTAAGATTTCATTATTATGACTTCACATTTATGTTGTAGGTGTATCTACAAATAGTATCATTAAGAAATGTTTTCCTTTATTGTGTGGGATAAATATGGTGCATCTCTGTACTATTCTAATGTAAATACGGGGTGAAGTGTGGGGTGGGCTGAGAATTAGGGGCCGCAGGTTATCATGCATGGTCTCTTCCCGCTATTACCTAGTGATCCAGGATAGTCACTTCCCAACTAGGCCAGGTTCTTTTTCATCTATCAAGTGTGTGACAGTTCCTAACAACCCTCATAGTTATCTTCTCTAACTGTGATAACATGTGGCACTTTAATCTTAGGGGCTCTTTTTTGAAGTGTCATCTCTGAGAGTTTCCTTCTGTTGAATTTTATCTAAATAACTGTTCAGAAATTTTTTTTTTCTTCAAATATAGTCTTCTTTTAAGGGTAAGGGAAAGAACACGAGTGTAGGAAAGAAAAAAAGAATTAAAATGTTAATATTGAGCAATTGTGAGCACATCTAGGCTGGCTCAGGACAGACACAAACCTTGTTTTATTCTAAATTCAGCTTTCTGGCTTATGATGAAAAGTGAAAGGTATTATGTGAACTTGCTGGGCAAAACCAGATTTTATAAATAATTACCTGTCAGACGGTTCAAGATAGACAAACATACACCAGACCAACAAAAACACAGAGCTGTCGTGTTTCTGAGAGAAATGTACATTGAGTCTTCCTTCCCTGGGACTATAAGGAGATTAGGTAGAATAAGATGATGGAGGAAAACAAAGCCTTGCATTTTCTGCCTTGTGCTACTTTCAAATATATAATGTGGGGCAGAGATGGGTTTTCAATAGGAAAAATTAGCCCCTGAAAATTTCAGATCTTCTACAAGTCTGGCAGATGGAAACCAAATACAGTAAATGCTGCCATTTCCAAAGTAAGTATGTTTACTGCAGGGTTATAATTTTCCATGATTAGGGATGCCAAGGAAAATAAGAGTGATGATAAAAAGAAAAGTTTAATCATACTTTTCAATGGGCATGGGGAGAACATCAAAAACCCTTTGGCAATTTTTGATATTAAATATCTGCATTTTACCTACCATGTACACTTTTCCCCTACCCCAAGAATGATTAGTATGCATCAGGTAAATGACAGTGGTGAACACAGACACAGTATGTTGAGACTCAGAAGGGTTTGTTCACACAGAAAACGTCTGCTCTTCTTATTTCTCTCTTCGACCCGAAACTCTTACAGAATTAAAGACATAACTTCTTCCTTTGCAATTCATATTTAATCAGGAACTATACCATTGCATCTGCTACATTTTGGGTTGTTCCCAAGAGTTACACTTCCTCATTTACTAGAGACAGTACAGACGCCAGAAGGGCAGCTCAGCAGCTCCCAGCAGGCAGTGTATCAACTGGTTCCAGACCAGAGGGAGAGCTCTCAAGGGATTCAGTGAATCCAAGAATCCTTTTGCTCTTGCTTTTGACTTTGCTTCTGAAAGGGCATGGAAGCTCTCTCTCTCTCTCTCTCTCTCTCTCTCTTCTCTCTCTCTCTCTCTCTCTCTTCTCTCTCTCTCTGTGTGTGTGTGTGTGTGTGTGTGTATGTGTGTGTGTGTGTGTGTGAGAGAGAGAGAGAGAGAGAGAGAGTGTGTGAGTGTGAGTGTGTGTGTGTGTGTGTGTGTGTGTGTGTGTGTGTGTGTGTGTGTGTGTGTGAGTGTGTGGTGGCTTGGGGGAGTTCAATGGAAAAGAGGGTAAGTGAAGATGGATGAAACAAGTTCCGTGAAGTGAGTGGGGTGACGGGAGAAGAGGGGAACAGGTGGCTTGTCCTGCCAGGTGAATTTTCCATGGGTCTATGTTTATAAAATGACTATGTCTCTAAAATACACACAAAGACTATCAACAATGCTGGAAAGTACAATTGGTGGGTCAATGGAAGACTGACTCATTTTGTCTCTTTTGCCCCAAATCTGAATCACAAAAATACATCATATAAAAGACAGACTAAACACTGGAGGGGAAAAAAAGCACAACCCTGCTTTTAAGATTTATGAGCCGAGGGCAGCAAATCTGTGCCAGATTCAAAATTCAAAATTGTGTGATGTGCATTCTTGTCCACCTACACACCATCCCCAACATCCTGCCATTAATTAGGCAAATGGCCCATTCAGTAAACAAAGCTAAGGAGGCTGGGGAAGCACTGGAGTCAGAGAGTTGAGAGTCAACAAACCAGGCCACTCCCTAGGGCAGGAGAAGGTAAACTCATATTTTATTTTCAGCCAGGGCAGGGAAGAATGACCTCGGTGCACCATTTTCTCTCTTGTAGCAGGCACAGCCATGGTCCCCTCAGCAGGCCAGGAAAGCCATCCCACTCCTTCGGTAGGCACTCTGTCAAAGACAAAGGAATCTGCAATGAATTATCACATCAAGTCCAACAAGCAGAGGGAGCAGAGGCTTTTCTTCCTGTTTTGTAGACTGCTGGCTGCCAGCTAATAGGATGCTTAATATGAATAGTTCCGGTGGCACAACTCTAGCGACCATTCTGTCTATTAAGTCAGTGTGGTTAACAAGTGGTTAGGGAGTCTATTTTGGGGCAGTGGGTGATATGCAAAATAAGGCATCCCATTTTGTCCTGTTAATGGATTGCTGTTGGTTCAGCCAAGGAAGGGCTGTGCTGGGTCTGTTTGTCTTTTGGAAACATGTGTTCTCTATTCCACATGCTCCACAGTCAGCTCTAACTAAGCATTGTAATAGTCTATAAATTACTGACTCACTACTGTCTTCCCAGGCCTGGTTTATAGTCTGGAGGGGAAGGCTGTGGGAACGGACACCAATGGAGGCCTTTCGTCCTCTCCACAGTGTGGCGATCTAAAGGCACACTGCACATTACTGGCAGTACAGCTTATCTGTAGATGCACATGGAGGCAGACATACAGATGTTCATGGTAGGATAAATGGTCACTTTCAAAACCAGACACTGGTTGCAATAATGTATTCCAGGTCAGGAAGGTAACACTGTCTTTTATCTCCTGCTGAGGAGTTTGCATTTTGGAATGGGAAGAGCAGGCCAATGATGACTTCTCATGACTTCTTGAATCTTACTTTGTGCTGAAGAGGAGCACAACTAAGAGTAAGGACAGAGAACAAGAGCCCCTCACTGGCATGTAACATATCATTTAACTGGCAAGTCACATTCAAGCCTTCAATTATTTGATAATGTGTTTTTAGAAAAAGGGGCAAATGACAAAAACCTCATAATAGGGCCTCTTGCCCCTCTGAGGCCAGCAAGTCTGGGGCTAGCCTGGAGTCCCTGCATTTTCAGCACAAGAGCTTTACTATCAGCAGTCATCTTGTAGGAAGTTATCACAGAGGCAGGCAGCCAAGATGGCAGAACAGACATCCTTGTGCATAGCTAGCTGTGCCACCTAAGAGTCAGGAAGAGAGTGAAACTCTGAAAATCAGCAAGGAGCTAGAGAAAAGAAGAAAGTAAAAGTGCACCTTCAACCCCTCCAGGACAGGGGTGAGAACAGAGAAGTGGGAAGAGGCAGCAACTCCTGGAATAGCAGCCTCGCCAAGACCTGCTCTGACCCCAAAAACGGAACTCCCTAACCCGCCCTCCCTCCCCAACTCAAAGTGCCACAGAAGCATATGGCTAGATGCCAATGTTCCTTAGGGGCCAGGAGCCAATCCCCTGACACCATAAGAGGACCTGGGCTGTTGTATTTTTTACTGGGTGGAAGACAGTCCTTTCAGTGTCCTGTAGCTTCAGGACCATAGACTGTGACAGTCATAAGTCTGAGTCCATGCTTGCTTGCCTCATGGCACCTTGTAAAGGTCTTTTTAACCCACAGCATTGGGACTATGGCTACTGTTGTAAACTCCAGGCCTGTCTACAAACTCCATTGGGATCCAGGAAGGTTCTAGCTCATTGCACAGCTCCAGGAATGTAGCAGCTAGCAGCCCAACCTCTAGCACCTCTGTGTATATACAGATGAAAGTCGGGCAGGTTGATCTCCCAGCCCGCAGCCTGTTCCTGGCTACCACGGGCAGGTCATAGCCATGTCGTGCAGATACAGAGCTGTGGTTATCAATGTTTCAAACCTTGTCCCCAGCTGAGCTTTGTCTCTGTAAACTGAGGACAAGCCTATTCGTCTTATGCTCTAGTAGGGTGGATACCAGAGCCACACATCTCAGACTACTGTGCTCAGCCCATGGGGTCTAGTGAAGGTCTCCTCCGTGTCTTATGTCTCCAGATGTGTGGATACATTTGTCATAAGCCCAAATGTTACATGCATAGGTCTGTCTTGGGAGACCTTGGGGTGATTTCTTCCACAGTCCACTGCCTTTGGACCATAGCTGGTGACAAAAACCCTGATGATGTTATGAACATCCTTTGGGGCCAGGAGATGGTCCATGGCTCTGTAAAGGTGTCTAACAGTGTTACTAGTCCCATTCCCAAGATACATGCAGGACCTAGGGTAGGTCTTGTTTGTGTTGTACAATCTTGAGCCCCTGGTTACTAGTGCCATAAATGCCAGCATCATCTGTGGTCATCCTGTGGGACCTGGGGAAAGTCCAATTCTTTCCTGTGGCTTCAGAGGACACAAGCTGTGACATCTCCCACACTCATCCTGAGAGTCCTTCACATACTGTGACTTGGAGACTCTGAATATTGATACCATAAACATTTGTGTCTTCCATGATTCCTCCCAGGTATGACAACAGCCACCACAAGTCCTAGTATTAGCAGTGTTTGATTTTGCAAAGTCTGAAGACACACACCTTTGGAAGCAAGTTTATTGCTAAGTTTTACAACTACATCCATAAAATGTTTTATGAGCAGCTATAGTTTAGACTATGGATGGCATCAAAGACAAAGAAATGACATAGATGTTTGGAGCTCCATTATAACCAAACTCATAGCACTGATCTATCTGGCATCTGACATCCCATTTAAATGAGAAGTAAAACAAAACAAAATCTCAAAACTCCCTAGAAGAATTGCTTCATAAAATTAGAGGCAAATGTAAAGCCAGATGCACAGACATCAGTGTAGGAATGCTGATAACATGATAGGAAGCATGATACTTCAAGAAATAGTTGTTCTTCACAATAGATTCCAATTTAAAGAAAATACAACTAGCCCCTAAAAAAATTCCAAATTTAATGACCCTAAGTAAACTCACTAGATAAAAGAGAATACTGATGCATGATATGAAGAAATCTTAAAAATAACTTAGGATACTAATGAGAAATTCACCAAAGCATAGAAATTATAAAGGAGAATTACCTGAAAGTTTGGAGCCAAAACTTTAATTAATGAAATTAATTATAAAGCAGAGAAGTTACATAAAAGAATAAACAGAACAAAGAAAATTTCTGAACTCTAGAATTGACTTATTCATCTCAACAAAACAAAATAAATCAGATGAAGAAAGCACACAAAACTTAGAGCACATTTATGTAAACAAGTATCTGTACTATGGGAATTTCACAAAGTGAAAAAACATGAAACCTATCACAAATAATAGATGAAGAAGACCCAACTCTTCAAAGAGATATGGTCACCCAAATATAAAGAAACTCAAAGGATCCTGATTGCATTTAAAGAAAATAGATTTTCAATTAAAACCTGTAATCTAATGCTAAAAGTACATGACCAGGAGAATCCCGAAATTCAGCAGGAGGAAAGCATCAAGTCATAGAAAAGGGAAAGCCCATTACACTTATAGCAGATCATTCAACAGATCAGTTATAGGTCACAAGAGGGTAGGATGGCATATGTAAAATATTGAGAGAAAAAATAAAAACTCTGCCCACTAAGAATATTATACCCAACCAAATAATCCTCAGAAATGAAGAGGAAACAAAATGTTCCTCAGAGAAGCAGGCACTGAGGGAAATCACCATCATTAGGTCAGCCTTACAAGAGACACTTAGGGAAGTCACTCATGAAAAACAAAAGTGTGATAATTACCAGTGTGAAACCACTAATATCTCAGGCCGGGGAGACGGCTCACTGATGAAGAGCACTTTCCCCTTCTGGAGCATCTGCATTCAGTTCCCAGAACCCACGTGGGGCAGCTCACAAACACCTGTAACTCTAGCTCCAGGGGATCAGATGCCTTCTTCTGGCCTCCGAGGGCATTGCATGTTCATGGTGCACGTGTGTACACTCAGACACACACATAAACATAAAATAAATAAACAGATCTTTAAAACAAAAGCAACAACTAAAAAACCCACAAATATTAAAAACTCAGTAGTAGAACACAGAAGAGAAGAAAAATCAAACTTCAGTGTGACAGATCCACCAAACAATACAAACAACTAGAAGGAGGTTAGAAAAGAATAATTTACAACAAACCACCCCAAACCCAGAATATAACTGAATAAAATAAAAGGAAAAATTTCATGTCTGTCAATAATAGCCACAAAGATAAATGGGTTAAATTCATCAACAAAAATGCAGGGAATAGCAGAATGGGTTAAAAATACAATAATCAACTATACACTGCTTACAGGAAATTTACTTCACCAGTAAAGATTTAGGATTGGAAAAGGATAGACAACAAATACAAAACAAGTTAGCAAGAGTCACTATATCATTAGAACAAAGCAGACTTTAAATAAAAAAACTGCCAAAAGTCAAAGAGGCTCCTTATATATTAGTGAAAGGATAAATTCAGCCAGAAGGAACAATATATCTACATTTACCCATCCTGGCATTCCTTTATATTAGCCACAAAGGAAGAGATAGACTCTAATACAATACTTTTTGGGGACTTCACCTCTCCACTTTTGTCAATGGGCGATGACGAGAGTTTTAAAATCTTAAAAACATTGTTATTTTATGTGTATGAAAGTTTTGCCTATGTGTATGTATGTGCCTTCTGTCCTCTGAGTCTAGAAGAAGGTGTCACAACCCTGGAACTGGAGTTACAGATGGTTATGTGGGTGTTAAGAACTTCACCCCAGGTCCTCAGCATAGCAGAAAGTACTCTTAGTCACTGAGCTGTCTCTCCAGATCCTCAACAAGCAAATATCTTAGTTCAATCATAATTGTAAAGTAAATGGACTTTACAGACATTTACAGAACATTTTACTGAGGCAGAATCCACATTCTTCTCATCAGCACTTGGAAACCTCCAGGACAAATCATCTGTTGTGCCAGAAATGAAGTCATAATAAACTTCAAAAACTTGAAATCATATTATCTGCTTAGATTACAATAGCTCAGAACTATGAATCACCAAGAAGAAAGTATATAGCATGTTAACCAGTGAGTATGCTGAATGAGCGGGAAGGGAAATGGACATTTCTGAAACAAATGAAGATGACAACACACCAAACATGAGGATTGTAATAGATCAGGAAAGTTACCACAAACGCCACACCAAAACAACAGACACCTCACACATGGACCCCAGTGGTTCACCTCCAGGACGCAGAGAAGCAAGAATACACTAACTCCAAAAGTGGGGGAAAGGAAGACAGATTAAAGCAGAAATGAGACATAGTATTTATTTACCCAGAGTGATGTACAGACTGCTCTTAAGTCATACCAAACTAACAATTTCTTACTAGAAATGAGAAAAATATTCCTAAGTTTCATTCCTTCTTCTCTCTCTGAGCTCCTTTAACTCTGTCTGTGCTGGAGGCAGAACAGTTTTGGATTGATGCAAACACCCTGAGAGGACTAGCACACTCTGAGTCTGCCTCCTAAGACTGCTGAAGAGCACACTCACTGACTGGGGAGCCACCCAGACTTGCAGAGACAGAAAGCATTTTCCTATAATATAAGCCCTTAGCAATGGTGCCTCCAAGAGGCTTATGGAAAAGAGTGATACTTTCAGCTCTTCACTCTGATATTTACATTTCACATTTTACAAACACAATGGCAGCCCTTTTTGTAACCTTGTACTTGAAACATACAGGAAAGTGTGGGGACCTGTGAGTAAAATGGGTTTCTTTCTACAGGTCTCTGCTTGGGGAGGGAGGATCGGCAGGATATGGAGTCTTGGCCAGTTTGTCTGAGAAATGAGCAGGTGGGTGGATGAAAAGGCTCTTTAAGAATTGGGAAGGAGCCTTTGAAGAGATGAGTCCACTTCCGCAGCTGTAAATCACTTCTTTACACAGACTACAGGCTGTAACGAAAGCTCCTCCTTGTGCCACGGCCGAGGGAAAGGCCAAACTTACGGCTGAGCCTGGTTTCTGTGAGCTCTCTTCTGGTTCTAGCACAAAGGGACACACAAGCCTGTGGAATCAGCGAAGGGCAAGTCAGGTGGCCAACTCCCTGGGGTCCCCTACTTAGAACCACTGCGCTGGCCTTTTGATGTGTGATGGATGGATGAATCCTATGGAAGCAAAGCATGGGATCATCCCACATTTGGCATATTTTCCTGTACAGAAAGCAACTCTACAGGAAGACAGAGGAAGACAGCTCATCTCTGTGTCAACCGTGAATTTCATGTATTTGTGCTGTGAATGTGGAAGCTAAATGGAAACACTGACTTGTGTGAGGCCTTCCAGAACACACGTTCTCAGGACTGCTTTGTAGCTCACTTTCTTCTGTTGAGTCCTATGGATGAATCTCAGGCCCACATTTTTACACACACTTATGATAATAGAATTCAGACTGTCTAGAAATAGCTGGGCCCCCACCCACAATATTGGCTTTCCCCCAGACAACCTGCTGCAACCTGCTCTCCACCCTGTGGGCTTCATTTTCTCAAATCAAGCTGTTTTCAATGCACTTGCTACTTTGTGAATCTGTTGAAAGTTCAAATATTTTAGGATCTCTCAAAGCTAGTAATAAAGATGATAATGATAATTAAAAGTTGAACTTTTCAATTTCTGGTTGTTTTTATACTGTTTAAAATTGAGAATGCAGCCAAATCTCAGTTTTTGACATGAGAAACAATTCTTTCAACTGCACACGATAAGCAGTCCCGGCCACACGGTACCATGGGCGTCTCAGAAATGTGAGCTGTGCTTTCAGAATAGCGTGTTGTTTTCTTATCTGTACATGGATCAGCTAGTGAAAACAATCTCCAAATGGTTTACTTGTGTCTTTAAACCCATAGACTCACCCAAATATACACTGCTGGGTCTATTTCGTGTGCCGCGCATTTGGCAAGTCAGGAAATGCAGGTCAGATTTCTCCCTATCTCTTCCTGGCCTCTCTAAACTTCTCATACAGAAGAGTGAAAACTCTGTCCTAGGCCCCACCCACAGACACTTCACTTCTCACAGGCCTAACAAGGATGCTTGGGTTCCACTGAGTTCCCATACATTTACTTAATTTGATTTCAGCCGATCTTTCCTGAGCGCTGCTCTGTGTAACCCACCCTGTGCTGGGTGGTGTGAGGCCAGGGAGACAACTGAGACAGACCCTGGTGTCACTGTGCTTCCAACTGAACGTCAATACTTTAGCGCCCACAATGAAAATGTGGGAAAGAGAACTATTCTCAAGGGGTAAAGGAGAGGACAAAGTGGCCTTTTTGTTTTTAATCCAAACAATATTTAATTTTAAATAAAAATAAAAAAGCATGAGATTTTTATTTCTCAAAGTATGGAGGGGAAAGATGAAAAAATGTGTGAATACATGGTTTTATAGTTTATGAAGTACTTCCACGTCCATATCTAATTTAATCCTGGCTACAAACAAGTTCAAATGGTCTCATATTTTAGAATTGTATTACTACTGAGTGGTAGATTTAGGATTTAAAACATGGAGTCCACATTCTTTCCATATTCCACAGTCTTATATTCAAACAAGACCCCTCCCCCAATCTAGCATAATTTATTCTATATGAATTACTACTGACACAAAGAACTTAATTCTTGCTAAATATGACGTATGGGTAGATTTAAGATTTAAAGTCTACCAGGCTGATTCAATATTTCAGAGGACAGGGATGGTTCTTGGAGGTCAACTACCTTTAGCTTATTTTCCAGGCTACATTGAAGAATACTATGTAGAAAACTACAGCCAAATCACTTGGAGAGCTTAACAAAACAAAAACAGATCTTTGAAGTTGGACAATGTATAAGCTGGAGGGAGGCTCAGCCAGAGCAAAGCTGGGCTTGGTGGTAGCTTCTTGTAATCTCAGTGCTGGGGAATCAGAGACAGGCAGATCCCGGGGGCCTCAGCCACTTGGTGAGTTCTCAGCTACCTTAGGCTATTTAGTGAGTTCCAGGCTATTGAGAAACCTGTCTTGGAAAAAAAAAAAGTAGACAAATGGTCAAGGATCCATGGTCAAGGTTTTCTTCTGGCCTTTACACACACAAACCAGAACACTTAGGGTCTAGGGTGGTTTAGAAGCACACCCTGGGGCTTTGGAGGCAAAATGAGGGCTTCTAAGATCATAGCATGGCTGTATCATTAGTAGGACCCCAAGACAGTTTGTCCATAAACAGCCGCTTTCAGAATCTACTGTGATCATGCAACAAACAGTTTTTATTTCTCAGTGAGTAACCCAGCATGAGCATCTGATGAATTCAATGCTCACAGTACAGCTTCTCCACAGACCACTGGTAGTTACTTCTGTGTAATGCTTCTCCCTTTAAGCTGTCTACAGACTACTCACTGTGTTTTTCTTCCTAGATGCTGAGATGCCACCCTTAAGGGACACAGCTAGGTTGCCAGTCATAACACGTTTAATACCATCGAGAAAGGGATCTGGACAACAAGCCTGTGAAACTAAGTTGAATAAGCCCTTTGCTAACATCTAGAATCTTGGAATTAGGTCATATCTTTGTGAATTTCTTTTTTTCTTCTTCTTTTTATTTAAAAAAATATTTTTCATTTTACATACCAAGCCCAGTTCCCTCTCCCTTCCCTTCTCCTGCCCCTGCCTCCCCTCTTCCCAACCCTATCCTCTTCTCATAGTGGGTAAGGCTTTCTTGGTGAATTTCTACAGCCCAATTTTTAACAGGGGATGACAGTAATGACCAAAGGGAGTTACCCATCCATGGTGATGTAGGGAGAACATGGGGATCCTGATCCAGTCTGGGGCTTTTTGTATACACTTCTGATTCTGGCCAGAGCTTTGTATTTATCCTCAAAAGGGAAAACAGGCGTAGGCAAAGAAATGCTTTTTCTGGGTTAAGAGCCCTTGGGAGTGGACCAAAAGTAGGAGTTGGGGGTGGAGACTTAATGCCCCAGACAGTAAAGGAGGGTAGCTAGAAGCTTCTGCCCCATTTCTGACTCTTGTATAGGACTCACAATGCTTGGAGGGCCATTTCACCCCTGAGTGCTTCAAGTAATAATTTTGATAAATGGATGAAATATCCAAACAGTTAAACTAACATTGGATGGGGCTTCTGCAGTGAAGTAAGTGTGTGTGTGTGTGTGTGTGTGTGTGTGTGTGTGTGTGTGTGTGTGTGTGTGTGTATCTTTATCTTTGAGACACCCATGTGTTTCTGGTGAAGTCTTACCAAGGCTGTGTCTGGTGTCTGATTCAAGGTTAGACACATACCACAGCCTGCTTGGGTCTGCTGGAGTTGGCCCATTGGGCTGAAGCAAGTGGTAAGAAAAAGGTTTGGAATATACATTTACTAAATATAGGGCAGACTTTATGCCACGGATAGTTGCTACGGATGGTCTCCTGGGTGCTTCATTCCACAGGGGTTAGAGGGAGTATCAGGGAGTCAGGGGTTTGAACTGGGAGCAAAGGTCAGCTGAGCTGAGGCTGTGAAGGTAGGTAATTTCTGAGTTTTACATGGAAAGGTGTCATGGGTCAATTGAATTGGCTTCCTTTATGTCCCACCGTATCCCCACTTTTCAGGAAGCAGGGTGTTTGTCCACCACCAGCCTTTCCCTTTAAAACACTTTTTTTCCATTCAGATTTTTATATTTTCATTAATGGTTTAGTAAGCCTAGAAAACAGTGTGTTCATGTTTTCATGCAGACCCATGTGTGATGTGTGTGCTCATACTTGCCCCATTACCTGCCCCTATCCCCTCACATTGGTCCTCTCGCCCCACCCCCACATTTCCATATTACCTAGACTCTGTATATGAGAGAAAACATACACTCTATGTCAGGGACTAGCTTGTTTTGCTTAGCATGATCTTCAGTTCCATCCCCTTTGCTGTAATTGACAGATGACCGACTAATACTCCATTGTGCTTTTACACACTGGTGTGAATATCCTTCTCTCTAGCTCTTTTCTGGAAGCAATACTGGAGATCATATCAAGTTGTTTCAAATTTGAGAAAGATTGCCTCAAATCCACAGACCCCGTATACTCAAACTCAGCCATTCCCCTGTGACTTTGCTGGATTTAAAATCTGAGCCCCTTCCTGGTCCCTACATTCGCCTAAGGAAATACTGTGTGGGGAGCATATTGCTTTGCTTTATTACAACAATCTCTGAAGCTCTGGGACTTCATATCAAAGCCACATAATAGTTTCCTAAAAGATAAAACATGCCCCTTTCTTTGCTGCTCTGTGTCTGCCTGTGGCCAAGAGATTTAATTATAATGAATAAATCTGAATGATGATTTGAGACACTTGAAATCAAAGTGGAAATCATGACTGAATTTCATTAGCAAGCACAAATACAAATAGGCACAGCTTGTTTGCCCCACTGCTGTGTGACTTTTCTCCTTTTGATAATTTCATCCCAGCTCTGATATTTCAGAGACTCTAAACTGAACCACATGATGGATAGTTATGTGAATGTGAAAAACTCCTCATTAGATGTTTTCCCTTTTCTAGACTCCCTCATGTTATAGATACCCTGTGAAAAGTCAGGGTAGGACCTGGTTAGACAGCACAGCCTTGACTTGAGAGCAGCAGGGGAGTCTGCCCTTTAGATAAGAGCAATTCTTTGACTGGTAAAATGGGAAAAAGATGTGGCATTAAACCTTTTCTACAGCAAGTCTTTGAGCCTTACAAACCTAAAGGAACTTGTCTGCTTGCCTTTGGGGACAAATCTTACCATATTTTTCAGGCTGGCCTTGGTCTCTATCCTTCTGTGTCAGCCTCCCAAGCCTCCCATGGGATTACAAGTGTGTGCCATCTCACATTGTTATTTTGTGAAGGCTGTGCCCTAACCATGTCTCAGATTCTTTTCTTTTCTTTTTTTTTTTGGCTTTTTTTTCTTTTATTAGTTCAAATTAGGAACAAGCTTGTTTCACATGTCAATCGCTTCTCACTACCCCTCCCCTCCCCCCCAACATCCCACCTGCCCCTAGCCATCCCCCCTCAGATTCTTACTTTATTAAATGCTTGGGATATTGTCAGTTTGGTCTGGCCTTCTAAATACAAAAATCTCTAAATGTAGCTATTACCAGTTATCATTTCTAATTGCCCAAATCACTTCAAATTACATGAGAGATGTATTAGTTCTTCTGTTATTGTTCTTATTAAGCAAACAATTAAGTGGCTTATATAAACAATATTGTATTTTAGAACAAAAAGGGTTTTTTTGTAAATGTCAGCTTTAGAAATTTTATGAGAAGTATATAATTCCCATGTAAATACCAGTCTTTCCACAACACAACATTTAAACACATTAAAAGTTAATAACTGGGAGGCGGAGGCAGGCGGATCTCTGTGAGTTCAAGGCCAGCCTGGTCTCCAGAGCGGGTGCCAGGATAGGCTCCAAAGCTACACCGAGAAACCCTGTCTCAAAAAAAAAAAAAAAAAAAAAAAAAAAAAGTTAGTAACGCCAGAACTCTGGGCCTTATAAACCTAGAGGAACTTGGTAACATGAAGCTTTTATTTAGCTACTTTGTGCACAATCAAAATACAGAGGTCTATCATTATCCTGAGTCACAAGCACATGTATAATACATGTAAAAAGTGCCAAACTGGCAGGAGCTCTTACCAGGGGCTCAGCTCTATCAACCATTAATTATTGTTTCTCTTAATTGACCAATTGGCCCTTGAAGGCACGGAATTTGCTATTGGATTTATCTTTCTGTGTTCAGGATATAACCAATGCTTAGGGGTTAATCAAATTCAGCAGCACATGAAAAAGATCACACACCACAACGAAAATGCTTTCAATCCAGGGATATGAGGGTTATTCAACACACGCAACTAACAAATAAAACATCACATTAAATGAATGAAGGATAAAAATAATCATCTTGTTAAATAGAGAAAAATATTTGGTAAGATTCAACATTCCTTCATGATAAAAGGAAAGTAGGCACAGGAGTGTCAGAATTCATCAAATAAGGGAAGGACAGGAGAGATCCATAGCCAACAACAACACATCAGCAGCAAACAAGGGCATGAAGTCTCCAATTCTGTATAGCACTAATGATTTAGAAATTAAGCAAGAAAAAGACAAAAATAGGAAAGGAGGATGTTAAATGATCTGTTTGCTGATGGCACAATCCTATATGTATCTAAACCTAAATATGACAAAAATACCTCTTTGAATTGATAAATTCATTAAAGCAGCAAGACATAAAATAAACATATAAAATAGCTTCACTTATGACTTACTGTTTAAGAAATCAAAAGCTATCCCATTTAGAATAGAATAAAATAAATAGAATACCTAGGAAGAAACTTAACAAAGACCTCTATAATGTAAATTACAAAACGATGACAAAAGAAGTCAAAGATACTCAAAGACAGAAGATCCCATGTTTGTAGATGGAAGAATTAACTGTTAAAATGTCCACTAACCAAAGTAGTTTTTTTTTTTTTTTTTTTGAGATAGGGTTTCTCTGTGTAGTTTTGGAGCCTATCCTGGCACTTGCTCTGTGGACCAGGTTGGCCTCGAATTTACAGAGATCCGCCTGCCTCTGCCTCCCGAGTGCTGGGATTAAAGGTGTGTGCCACCAACGCCCGGCTAACCAAAGTAATTTGTAGATTCAATGTCATCTTTCTTCTTCATGGAATTGGAAAAACAACTCTGAAATTCATATACAAACACAAAAGACACTACAGAGCTCAATCAAAAAGAAGAAAGCTAAAGGTACCATAATATTTGATTTCAAGGTATACTACAGAGCCATAGTAGGTAAAAAGGCAGGAAACTGGCACACACTAGATACACAAACTAATGGAAAACCTAGAAACCGATCCACACATCTATGCCAACATATTCTTGACAAAGTTGTCCAAAGTATACACTGGAGAAAAGGCAGCTTTTTGAAAAAGTGGACCTGAAAAAACTGGGTAGCCAAATGCAGAAGAATGAAATTTGATTCTTATCTTTCACCTCATATTGAAATTAACTCAACATGAAATACAGCTATTTCCAACAAAATGGATGGAATGGAAGGAAGTCATGTTATAGAAGATAAAGTAGGCCTGGTATGTTAGTTGGTTGCCTTTTGCTGTGATGCCTGAGAGAGACAAGCTAAAAGGAGGCAAGCTTATTTTGGCTCATGCTTTTGGAAGATTCAGTCCATCATGGCAGAAGGCCATCAAAGACCATGGTCCTTATCTGGCCAGGAAGCAGATGGAAATACCTGCTGTAACTGGCCTTTCACTTCCTTCTTTTATTCTATCTGCACAATCCCAGCCTAGTGAGATGGTGTTGACTACATTCAGGGAGCTCCTTCATATAGTCTATTCCAGCCACACCCTGAGGTATGTTCTACTGATCTCTTAGGCAGTTCTCAGCCCAATCAAGTTGACAAGACGAACCATCACATGTCCACTCTTGTCAGCTTGACATTCATGTACATCTCCTTAAATCTGAACATTCCATCCTTGATGGGCCCAAAGGCTCATGTCCATCTCATAAGGCAAAACAACTCCGTCCATCTCCAAAAGTCCTCATAGTCTTAATAATTTCAACACTATTCAAATGAATTATGAATACAAGGCAAACTCTTACTTGTGATTCACAAAGAATGAAAATGACATACAGTGACATTCCCACTTAGCAGATGAAATAGGAGAACAGCAAAGAAGGACCAGACTGAAGCAAGGCTGAAAACCATCAGGGCAAATACCCCATAGCTCTGTGTCTAGCAGAAAATAAAAAGAAAGAAAAACAAACAAGCCAAAAAACCCACAACACTACCTTGGTAGCCTGTGTCAGCCAATCAGAAACTACAACACAAAGAGCTAGAACATCAATGGTTGATACCAACTTCATTGAACATCAAATAAATTATAATTCAGGTTCTTCAAAAGTTTTTGGAGATAATGAACACTAAAAATGAAGAGAGATCAGAATACAGTAGTTACTATCATATTTGGTAGTCATATGAAAAGGCATGCTTCTTTATGAACCTATCATCCATCTAGTCATCCATCCATCCATCCATCCATCCATCCATCCATCCATCCATCCATCCAATGAACCCTGAACCATTTGGCAGATAGTGCAAGGTCACAGGGTGGTTCCTGTCTTTTGTGGGGATCAGTCTGATTCGGAGACACATACTGAACAAGAGCTGACAATCATGAAGGTCACACTTTAGTATAACAGACATCATGTTAGAGAGCCACAGAGGTAGAATGTGTTGGCTAAGGGGGCTTCTGGAAGGAAGCAACACAGCTGAGACCTGAGCTGTGGTGATAAAAGGGGGACAGAAAATGTTCTAAGTTACATTTTAAGAAACAGCTTGACTTGTTTTTTTTTTTTTTTTCTTAAATAGTCACCTATGGTGAATACACATTAAATCTAAGACACCAACCCAGAATGTTTGCACTGGAAGGTTAACAAAGTCACCTAAGAAATACTCACATCAGCATTCTACTAACTGTTTGGAAACACTACTTTAGGGCCTAGCATACATTCTTTATATTAGTCCAAGCTATTCCCCCAGCATTTATTTGAAAATCAAACAAAACAGCTGTGGATTGACAATGGAGGGCGTTCTTCTCCTAAGCCTTCTTATCTTCTTTGCCCAGAGTTAGGTGTTCTGGAAGCACTAGAAACATATTCTTCTAACTTGCAAATATTTTACCATTATATTTCTGTAACACATTAAAACCAAGAGAACTCACCATGGGCATTTACAATTTTCCTTAGCCATTTTGAAGTTTTACCTCCAAAGTAGTATAAACAAGTTTCCTATGTATGAAGGATTACTCTGAACAAAGCTATCATGTTATCTGTTCTGACCTATGGAACCATGTTAAGACAGAAGTGGTATCTATGGGAACCTATAATATGGTTCGGTAGGAGAGTGCTTACTTTATTAGGTAATGAGGTAATTCTACAGGTAAGCTTTTGGAGTCCACAGTAATTAAGTTGTTGCACAGGCCTAGATCCCCCTCATCATGCTATTGTCTAAGTCAACTGTTTACTGATCATATTATTTTAAAGATAGCAAGGAAGTTTAGATTTATAAAGAATAAGTGGTCTAGTTGCACTTTTAATAGAGATAATTCTAATTAAGAATAATTTCAAAATATGTTATCTCATTAGTTAACAACAGATATTTAAAAGGCCTATGTAAAATTCAGCACCAGTTCTAGAGTGACTTGGCAAAAGCTGAACAGAGTCATTCTTTCAAAAGACCCCGTCTGTCACTTCATGCACCTTTCCTATGATCTTGGAAGCCTGGAAGAATCTCCCTTTCTGTATTCTGCTTGTGCAGCCCCGAGTGAAACGGAAATAGTGTTCTGTAATGCACAGCCTCAGGATGCACAGTCCCTACCCTGGAAGCACGAAAGAACCACTTCAGCCGGGCTGCAGGAGAGAGGGAGCAGAGCTGCTCTGTGAATGGACCATTTGCTGATGGCGGTGATGGACAGACTAGTTCCTCCACTCACAAGACTGGCTGACTTCCGTGACTGCAGCCAGCATCCTGTGTACCAGAGCTTCGGGAGATGAGAGGAGGGAGGGAAGCTCATACACACAGAGCTGCCGGGAGAAAAGATGGGAGAGAGAGAAGAAAAACCCCAAAATGTAAAGAAATATAGTATTCCAATCAAAGTTTGAAATTTGTAAAAGTGGTTTTGGTCTCCATATAGTAAAAATATTTATCCAAGAAACTCCTAGTTGGGTGTGAACATCCTACTTCTAGTGGGATTTTGTTTGGCAAAGGGCTGTAAAAGAGTGGAAACTAATACAGAGCATGTCTATAAACAAATTTATTTAGTTAGTACAGATTGACACATTCACTAGAGGATTTCAGCAATTACTTGTGTAAAAGTATTTCCTATCGTGGTTTCCCTTTGTGATTCTGCTAATTTACTCAATCAAGGCCATTTTCATGCATTGACTGTTCTATCTTTAGTAAACCATGCTGAATTGAACATATGGAGACTCTGATTTCTTTCCAATTCAGATAGACATAACTATATGGAGACATTAGAAATTTAGGGTTTAGTGAAAAAACAATGAAGGTGGTAGTATCTTAAAACATGATGTAATTTAACTCTGGAGAAATTTAGGTTTGGAATATGGAAGTATCTGGCAAAATGTGGGGTCTGAGTAAGCATCAAACACGTGTATTTGCATTTCACATTTGTATTTTTTATTATAACTATAATAAGATATAATAAAATCTAAAATAGTTATGAATATACTGGCCAAAGCCCAAAGCATGGCAGGGTCCTGCTATTCAAAGGCATAGGGCTCAGATGAGCTAGTGCAGACCTTCTAAAGAGGTCTCAGGTGAGCTCGTGTGGAGCCTCTAAAGTCTCCGGCATGGAGTCTCATCATAGGTATCTTGAGAGTTGTCTGGGTTGAGTGTAGAGAGGTAGGGTGAGATGATATGAAGATTAGCTTCCTGATCCCATTCCATTTTATCCACAATCAGCACCACCTACAGAGACAAGCCAGCATCTACTGAAAACGAGCAGCTCTATTGTGCCATTGTTCTAGAGTTACTCTGTAATTAATGTTTTTCAAAATTGAAAATTTCTATTGATAACAAAGAGGTAACCACGGCAAATTTGTGGACCCATCACTTGGCAAGAGACATGCCGAACTGCTTTTCTTGCTCTTCTTTTCAGTCTCTTCCACCATGATAAACTCAACAAGGCCATTTGTATGGTCCATATACTGCTGCTAATCATGTAATGTTTTTATTAGTGTATGTTACTTATATATAAAATGATGGGTCCACATTTTGACCATTACCATTCCTGTGACCCTCTTTTGTCCGATTGCCCCTCTCATTAATCCCCAACCCTTCCTACCTAGAGTACTCGCCAACTTTTAAGTCTTTTTTTGGTGTGTATATGATCCAGTGAGTCTCATTATCGTTATTTACAGAACCAAGAGTGACTATTTGTTTACAAGATCATGGGTACCTTCCCAGGGACTACCTGATGGAACAAATAGTGTTTCCCTCCCCCATCAACCATTAATTTTTCTCTAAATCCTCATGGAGGAGAGGGGTCACATAAGCCCCACCTCCTCCACAATTGGGTTCAGTCTTGCACAGACTGTGAGCAGCTGATCACAGCTGCTCGGAGTTCATGAGTGCAACAGTCATGTCATGCCTGGAAGTCAGGCTTCTACACTACTGCACCCTTCCTCGGGTTTCTTAGGTTCTTTCTGACCCTTCATTTACAGTGATGCCCAAGGTTGGAGGGACAATTTAGATATCCATTCAAAAGGCATTTATTCTCAGTACTGGGGCAGGTTATGTAGCTGATCTTACTTGTGGCTTGATCTAATGGGAATCAAATGGTATCATAATTTCAATAGGTTCTTCAAAAAGATACCAGTTCCTAGCACTAGTGGATGTGATTTTTATCTGAAAACGGGCCTTTTCAGATGTAAACTGATTAATTTGAGGTGGTTAGGGTACTCCTTTTAGGAAGAGGCAGGCAGATTCAGGGAAGTCACCATGGAAGGACAGAGGCTGAGACTGGAGTGATTTCATCCATAAGCCAGAGAATGCCAAGAACCACCAGTCACCACTGAAGGCTAGAAAAGGAATGAAACTGATTTGCCCTCAGCTCACAGCAAGTGTCAAGTCTGGGTTCAGACTTCTGGCCTCCAGAGCAGTGTGACAGTGGTTTCTTGGGTTTAAGCCACTCAGTAGGTAGTATTTTGTCATAGTAGTCCCAGAAAACTAATGCTGGTGGCATCTACTTGCTCAGGCCATTTTCTTGTACAGATTTGTGTGGTGTGCAAGAAGGCATCCAGCTTCAATCAGGTGCACCTGGGAGGAGAGTGCTCAGAATCGTGAATCAGAAACAAATGTCTTTCCAATGTTGGCAACACGCATGCTCTGGGAGATCAGTTCTACTTCCACCCCTCAGGGTAAATTTCCCAGATAACTACTTTTTTTTTTTTTTTTTCAAGTGACAGGGCCTTACTGTCACTTGAAACAAAGACTGTTTCTCCAAAGTGCATTAACAAAAATACTTTACTAAATTATAAGCCTAGAAGGAAGACCCTACAGAGCTAACTTCAAGACTGTGATATTTTCATCTTTAACACCGTGAAAACACCGGAAGAGATAAAGCCACTTTATCAATTAGTGGCCTTCCAGGTCAGGTCTCAAGTAGGTGCAGGCTGGTCTCGAACTCTCTGATCCTGCCTCCACTGTTCAAGTGCTGGGATTGTATGTGCAAATTACACATCTGGCTTTACACAATGCTGGGGAGCATGCCTAAGGCTTCATGCATGATAGGCAAGCACTCTACCAACATGCTACATCCTGAGACCCAAAGCAGAGTTCTTGATAATGGACTTATACCAGTCAGTAAGATCAAGTCCATTTCTTTTCAGCTTATTAATCCCTAGGATCAGTAGCTCCATCTTTGTAAGGTACAATGTTACAAAAAATACATTATAGTGAAAAATGGTATTTGAGAAAAAATATTATAGAGACTCTCACTGGAATAGTTGTACTTCTGTTTGCCACAGATGGAAAGTATGTAATGAAAGTCTTCAGAAATATGATTAATTGAATTTTATTAATCACACTAGTCTCCCTATACCATTGGAAAACACCCATTCCCTTTGCAGTCAGGACTCAGCATGTGTTTGGGACTGGGGATGCCCCACTCTAACCACAAGGCTTCTGGGAAACTCATGCTCAAATGTGTTCCTGGATGATATTTGATTAATTCATAATTAATTATGAACTGTCTGTGGCAGTCATAAAGAGAGGAGGGATATATTATGAATATGCTCTTATTTCCTAGTGGGATGATACTCACACACTGGTTAAGAATGCAGGGCAGGTATGACAAATGCGCTTTTAAGATAAATATGCCTGAGGGAGGGAACAGAGATGGGTGGACGTTGTTGTCTCTGTGATAAAGTGACACTCAAAGTGATGCACATCTTTAGTCCCAGTATTCATGAGTTAGAGGCAGATAGATCCCTGTGAGTTATAGGTCAGGCTGGTCTACATAGTGAGTTCCAAGACAGCCAGGGCCACATAGAGAGATCAAACAGGCAGACAAACAAACAAACAAACAAACAAAGAACAACAAAAAACCCAAAAGTGAAAGAAGGGAGGAAAACCAGGCAGACACCAAAGTGTAGAAACCTGTGGTCACGGCATACAATTGCAACAAGAGAATGTGTGTGTAAAACTGAAATCATATCTAAAAAGAAAAGTCTTTGTAAAAATGATAGGAACATCAAGGACCTGTTTTGTAGAACTTTCACTTTGCTGTGCATATTGTCTATGCAAGGAACAGAGTAGGCTCAGGAGAATTAGTGAAAGTCATGGTTCTTGCTACACAGAGCCTCTTTTTGGGCCAATGTAATAGGGAAAGGGAGAAAGACATACTTGGATACATATATGCATGCTAAATTTGTATGTATAGGTGCACACACCTGAGCATATGTGTGATTATGTACAAACAAAGCCTCAAAGGAAACAGTTTCAAGGATGATATTACAGCTCTATTCAGATCCAAATGAGTAACAGGCATGCCTTGAGGATTATCTAACAGAAGTCTGTGCTAATGTTCTCATTGGCCAGGGCTGAGTGTGAGCCTAACTCAATTTCTATTTGAAAGTAAGAAGTGAACCATTTCAAAACCATTTTCTCTTTTTAACTTCTGGATAGGGTCAAGTGGTTCAATTTTCTTTCCTCAGGTTTGATGTATTTTCCTTAGAAAGTCCTTTAAACCAGCAGTGCCTTGCCTAGACTCTGACTGTCCCTGAGTCAACAGAGGAGAAGATGTACAAATGAAGTCACCTGGGAGAGCAAGATGTGCTCTGTACATCTGGGGCATCAATTCTCACCACTGGCCTGATGCGGCAGCACACAAATAGTATTTTTAAGGGAATCTCTAAGTCCTTTATATAGTATGTGCTACTTGATACTTCTTTGTGTGTGTGTGTGTGTGTGTGTGTGTGTGTGTGTGTGTGTGTGTGTGTGTGTGTGGAGGCTAGAGATTCATATTGCGTGTCTTTCTCAATCACTTCCTACCTTATGTTTTAAGACAAGTTTACTCACTGAACCTGGAGTTTGGGCTAGACTGGCTAGTCAGCAAATCCTTGGGATCCTTCCATCTCTGTCTCCCCAGCATTGAGATTACAGGTTTATGCCAATATGCCTAGCTTTTATGTGGGTGCTGGGGATCCAAACTCAGGTCCTCCAGCTGATGTGCTTTACCAATGAGGCCATCTTCCCAGTGTCTTGGCACTTCTCTAATTCTGAGACCCCATGTGGAGCTCTTTTAGCCAAGGGAATTAGAAACACTTATTGAAACAGTGTTTCAATAAGAAACACTGAGGACTTTAGCAACATTGGAGACCAGACATTGAGATTAATTAAGTAAAGTCATATGAAAATAACTTGGGTTTAGGAACAAATACAAAAGTAGTTCTTTACAATGATAAGTAACTGACATTATTTAATGACAAACTTGTCAGGCCATGAGGCCATGCAATTGGCCTGGGATCATTTTAATACACAGGGAGGAATGGATGGAGAGAAAGAGATAGGAGTCACTGAAAGGTAGGCCACGAGCCAGTAAATAGCCTTCCACCCATGTTCATACAAGCAACTCTAGTTAAACTCAATGTGTATATTTCTCTCTTCCACAGACATGAACATGTGGGAGCTTGTTGGGAAGAAGGTTCCCGTGGAAGAGGGAGAGGATGAAAGAGTGCAAGGGGTAAAAATGGCTAAAATCACTATATACATGTATGAAACAGTCAAATAAATAAATAAATGCATGCCCACGGACTTTAGAAAAGAACAAAATATTACCTAATTATATTGTCCATCCAAATGACAGGTGGACTGGGTAAAGAGTATTCATATTGCTAGAAATTTTTAGAAATAAAAGCCCAGCCTTGTGACAGACACAGTTTGGTGAGGTTTTAGAAAGATGTTCTTGGGGGTTGCAGAGATGGCTCAGTGATCAAGAGCACTTGCTGTTGGTAAAGGGACTCGAGTGTGGTTGCCAGTGCTCACTCACATCAGTGCCTCACCACTGCCTGTAAGTCTATTTCCAGGGTATCCCATGCCCTCTGGTCTCTATGGACACTTGTACACACAAACTCATGTAGCTACACACATAAATAAAATAATAATCTTAAAAAGACACTCTTGTTGGCAGCAAATTATAATTTATTTTAGATTAGGGCTCCAAATGATATACCTGGAGAAGCCTTAGAAATCTCCAAATGACACATACACACCCAGAGAGACAAAACAATGGTGATCTTCATTCTGATGAAAGGAATACAACTGTGAAAACCATACTAACATCAATCTCCCCGGAAAGATCGGAGATAAAGCAAGGGTACCCATTCTCATGGCTCTGAGTTCACCATCAATGCAAGGGTATCCACTGTCATGGCTCCAAGTTCACCATCAATGCAAGGATACTCACTCTCACCAACCAAAGATCACCATCACTGCAAAGGTATCTACTCCTAATGCTCCTAGTTCACCATCAATGCAAAGATACTCACTCTAACTGCTCCAAGTTCACCATCAATGCAAGGATATTCACTTTCACCACTCCTAATTCATCAACAAGGGTAGTGAAAGAAGACAAGGAAGCAGAAGTGAAGCCATGCAAATTAGAAATGTTGAAACAAAGCTGCTTCAATTCACAAACACAATGGTCTATGTAGGAAACACCAAAGAATCCACAGAAATGTTAGTAGATCTTATAGGTTTAGCAAGGTTATAGTGGACAAAGTTAACAGAAGAAAAAGAACATCTAAAAAATATTCTAGCAATGACCAACAGAAATGAAAATTCAGAAATCACAAGAGCATGGAAAGCAAAAACTAGGGCAATTTCATCACAGTATGCATAAAATCTGCACAGTGAATGTCCTCAAGCAATGCTAATAAAAAGCTGAAGGGCCTGGAAGATAAAATGAGAGATGACAGTAGTAAGATATTCTCCACAATCATTCCTTTGTGAATCTCAGTAGCTTTTTTTGCCCCCAAAAGAGGCAAGCTGACTCTATGTGAAGGAGAGTGAGAGAGACTGAGAAAAAAAATAAAATTGAAAAAACAACAGAACACTGTCTGGAAAAAAAAAACATTAAGGCAATGAAGTCAATTTAATGTTGGCATGTAGACAGAACAGTAGATCAATGGGATATGCTATAGACAAGAGAGCCAAAAGCAACCTACAGCTAAAGTGTGGACACAATTCATGGGAAATTACAATCTTTCAAGTGGTGGGACATTTGGACACTCTCACTCACAGAATGAAGCTTTTTCTTAACCTTATGCTGTATATAAATATTAAATAGAAATGAATGTAGACCCAAACGTTAGAAAGCATCCAGAAGATAAAACAAGAGAAAACCTTTGTGAACAATGATAATCAGAGTTTCATTGCTGATGTGCCTACAGAAAAAAAAAAAAAGATAAATTAGACTGCTTTAAAACAGAGAATTAAAGAGGTGGGGTGGTCAGGCGTCAAGGATCTGCATACCGTGTGTGAGGCCCTGAGCTGATACACAGCACTGGAAACAAATAAAAAAGCTTACTTAAGAGAAGTGAAAATGTGTGTGCATGAAGATTTATATATGATTGTGTCCATGCTTTTACGTGAATTTTATTTATAAAATTAATAAATACATAAAATTTTATTATAAAATTTATAAAATTGACAATACCCAGATATACCTCAAAATGCCTTTTATGGAAACAAAATGCTGCATATTCCAGAATGGAATGCTCTTATAACAAAACTAAATGGACTATAGTATGAGTGAGAGACAGTGGATTACAGTGGATTATGCTTAGTGAAAGAAGTGAGAATCGGAGGAGCACATCTATGTGGCTCCATTTGTACAGCATTCTAGAAAAGGAAGTATTATACAGTCATAAAAATGGACCAGTGGCTGACAAGGCTGGAGATGGGGCTGGGACAGATTCTTTTTCTAGCAATGAAAACACTCAGTACCTTGACTATGACAGTAGTTAATGCAATTTCATACATTTGTCAAAACATCAACCTAAATACACAATTTTAAAGAGTGACTCTTATCAAATATAAATTAAATCTTAGTACAGGAAACAAAAATAATGTAGGTTTGGGGGATGACCAGCATTTACACATTACAAGCTGACAATATTGGAACTTGGTAAGTCCTAGAAAATGGAAAGTGTTGGCCATCAACTTGGGAGTACACTGTGCTTATATCTGAAAGGTCCACTTGAAAAGAAAATTTATATGGCTAGAGTTATTTTTAAGACCAAGGTAAATGTATATCTAAGAACAACAGCAATCTAATTAATTTTGCAAAGCACTTACTGAATGCCTACTATGTGCCAGGCACTATGGTGGAAAACAGATACCTGAAGTATAAACAGGGTATCCTGGGACCCATAGCACACTAGGTCACACATGATCACACAATGGAATCAGTCATCTTTCTCTTTAATTTTTTTTTAAGACACTTTGTAGTTCTGGGTAGTCTGGAGCTTGCTATGAAGACCAGGCTGGCCTTGAATTCACAGGGACCTGACTGTTGTGCTTTCCAAATGCTTGGGATTATAGGCTGTGCCTTTCAAACCTGGCTGGGATCAACCATCTTTTAATGGTCTTTTGGGGTGTTTGAAATCAAATCCTAGGGAACTGCCACTTGAGAGGCATCATGTTTTGGAGAACCATCTTTGACCTCTGGTCCCTTTTGTCACTAATTTCCAACTCTGCTCTTTCCATAGTGATGCTAACGTGACATTGATGATATTAATATGGAAGGAAGGACAGTGACTGATACCAGCAGCTAAACTACTGACATAAGAGTTAGAAGTGGAAACTATCTCAAGAGGCTCGAGAGTAATGGGGACTTCAGTCCTTATCCTTAGCATAGGAGTAGACTTTGGGAGCCCACTCTACATTCAGGGATGACACACCTCAGCCTAGACACACGGGGTGGGCCTACCTATCCCAAAGGATATGACAGACTCTGAAGACCCCCCCCCCCAAGGCCTCACCCTCCTGGGGAGCAGAAAGGGTATGGGAGCAGATAGTGGGGGCCAGGGGAGGAAGGGAAGGAGAGGAAACTGGGATTGACATGTAAAACAATCTTGTTTCTAATTTAAATAAAAAAAATGGAGAAAAAAAAAAAGAGAATCCTTCAGCAAAGCACACAGAACACACTGGGGAAGAAACTAAATTTTGGGAAAGGAGGCAAGACCAAATGGCTGTTTCCAATGGAGGAAACAGAAATCTTTCTAAAGATTTTCTTTTCTTTTCTTAAACTTCTCCACATCAGGAATGGAATTTCAATTTGTAGTCACTTTAACTTTCTTGGCCTTTTCTGTGTTTCAAACATTGCCTGTAAGTGAGCATGGCACCCAGTAACTAAGACTCCTAGCAATCAATAGTGGAGCAATCTAATAGACAGCCTTCTCCTGTCATTAGATTGGTGAGTACCCTCATTGTCATCAGAGAGCCTTCATCCAGTAACTGAGGGAAGCAGATGCAGAGACCTACAGATAAGCACTGGGCTGAGTTCTGGGAGTCCTCCTGAAGAAAGGGAGGAGGAACTATATGAGCAAGTGTGTGTATGTGTGTGTGTGGGGGGGGACGGTCAAACTGATGACCTGAGCTAGTGAGAGCTCAAGGATTCTAGAAAGGCAGCTAGGGAGCCTGCATGGGACCAACCTAGGCCCTCTGCATGTATCTGACAGTTGTGTAGATTGGTCTGTTTGTGGGGCTAGTAGCAGTGGGATCAGCACCTGTCTCTGGCACAAGAGCTGGCTTTTTGGAACCCACTCCCTATGGTTAGATGCCTTGCCCAGCCTTGATGCAGGGGGAGGAGCTTGGTCCTGCCCCAACTTGATATGCCATGCTATGCTGACCTCCATGGGAGGCCAGCCCCCTTCTGAATGGAGAAGGATTAGATGGGGGGAGTGTATACTGGAGGTGAGGGAGGGGACAGGAGGAGAGGAGGGAGGGATAACTGTGGTTGGTATGTAAAATAAATGAAAAAAATTCAATTAAAAAAAAGAAAGAAAAAATCATTATAAGTGGTGGTGGTGGCACATGCTTTTAATCCTAACATTCTGGAGGCAGAGGTGGGTATATCTCTGTGAGTTCAAGGCCAGCCTGGTCTACAAAGTGAGTTCCAGGACAGCTAGGGCTATACAGAGAAACTCTTTCTCAAAAAAAAAAAAATCAGATTAAGCCCTGAGTGTCAATGGATACAATGCTACTGGACCCCAGCACGATGGCAGACTGTGCACCATTCCTTACACTCTATTTTGGGGTGTGTGTTAATGGCTATAAACTCTTCCAGTAGATGACAGTCATTTTGCTATGTTTAAAATGCCACTTTCTTCCTTGCTGAAGGTTTTCTTTTACCCCTTTCTGAGCACTTTTGGAAATGATCTAAGACTACAAACCTGGTCGCCATCTGTACATTGAAGGCAGTCAGCTGACTGGTTACAACAACCCACCTCAGCATTACAGAAATATTCCAGAGAACAAGAACTGTGAAAATAACACCTAGATTTCTGTTTACAAATGTCTGATGCCACTCAACCCACTCTACAGCTATAACAGTAGCTGAGATCAATTTCTACATAGAAACTTTGCAATAATGGAATGTTTGAAATGCTGGATATATTTCCTCCTCCTGCTCTGATTTGCCAAGGTCAAAAGGCTTCTATTATTCCCGAAGGCCTATGGTCTCATTCATTTTCAGTACCACTTCAGCAGACTCATATATAAAACTGACAGCTACTTTGTGCCACAGTTTATCTTTATAGACTCCTGGAATCTCTGTCTCTCTCTGTGTGTCTCTGTCTCTGTCTGTCTGTCTGTCTGTCTGTCTGTCTGTCTGTCTCTCTCTCTCTCTCTCTCTCTCTCCAAGTAAGTTATCCCAATAGTGGCTGGTGAGACATTAGAGTCATTTGTGGAGTTTAAAAATATCCTAAGGCCCACAAGGCATCCTATGTGACTGCTCGGGTAGGGCGGGAAGCCACTAATTTTGGTTAAAAATATCAAACTACCATTTATCTTTCAGGTTCATTTCCAGGCTTAATTCTCTGTTGTCTTTATTCCCTGTGGTAAGAAAATTCTATAGTAACATTCTGTGAGGATTTGTGTGAGCTCTGTAACTGGAGTTTGCTTTAATTTGTCCAGTGGTGGGGATTGAACCTATGGCCTGGAGCATGCTGGGCAAGTGCTCTACCATTAAGCTACACCCCTAGCCTGCAACCAGCCCTTTTAACCCAGGGCTTTCATGTGCACTATCTTATAAAAGAGCCTTCTCTCTCAAGGACTGGGAGATGTTAAAGATGTCCTGACAGTGTAGCTTGGGAAATATATTTCGGCTGGCACCAACACACTGTGCATCTTCCCACGGTGGTTAGTTGCTGACAAGGCTCTTTCTCATGTGGAGCTTGGCATAAGCTGGGGAGCAAGTGGAATTACTATGCTCATTTTCAATGAGCAAAGTGTGGCTCAGCTCTGGAAGGCTGGCTTGTCTAACTTGCACTGGCAGAGGTGTGACACAGAACCAGCTCTACGAATGCCAAAGCCTGCTCTCCCTACTACTTGAGTCCACATGCCTGTACTATGCAGGGATACACAGGCAGATGAACTCAGGATGCCCATTTGTTTGTTTGTGTTTCTTCTGAGACAGGGCTTCCTGGTGTAGTGCAGGTTGTATCGGGGCTTGCCATTCTCTTGACTCATTTCCCCCCGTGCTGCCATCACAGATGTCTACACATGCCAATTTTCTTTAAAAGGTCATTTTAGTCTAAATGACTGAATAACTGAAACAAATGATACCTTGTGACTAACTTCAACTCAAACTAAGTTGTAGCTGACACCCTGGGTACCACACATGGGAAGGGTTTAATGTTCTTTAATGAGGTGCCTGGGATATGGCATGTGGCCAGCAAGTACTTGTTGAATGAATCAGTGTACAAAATTGTACTGTACTGTTTCATTCTAGTGTGCCCGAGCCTTCCAAATAAACCTCAATTGCTACCCTGGTTTGATCTGCCTCTAACTGGAATAACTTAGAGAAATGGCTAGGGAATGTAAGTATTCGGGTTGAATTTGTCTCTAAAGAAGAAAAGGACACAGTGATAGGCAGGACACACAGACACTGTCCTGTGTTCTTCCTGTCTGGCAGAATAAACTCAGGCAGTAACTATATATGCACAGGAGAAAATATTAAGTGAAAACAGCTTACAAAGACCTCCATATTGCATGAACAACACTGACCAGGAAGAAATAAAGGCTAGCTCTTCTGCAGACTGCACAGATGGAGGCCTGAGCACAGCTGGAAGCTGCACAACAGTACATGTAGGAAAGCCAGCGCATTGTGCTGGTGAGCTGTTTAGTTGGGGAGAAGATGGACTTCGATTAGATATTTGTAATGATCCTCATAGTAGGCCTGGCCCAGAGCCACCACGGGTTGACATCTGGAACAATGCATAGATGCTACCGCCTTCTTGGACAGTGGAGTCTGAGAAGTTGTGGAGTGGAGCTGAGGCCAAGAGTTGGCCAGAGAGGATGACTGGAGTCTGGGAACTAAAATACTAGGTAGTGGAAGGCCGGATTCCAAGAAACAGAATTTGGAAGTTAAAAATTGCTCAAGTAAGAATACACTAAGGTTCAGATTAAATTTTAACCAATAAATGATTTAAGGAGGCCTAGGGGATAGTCTCATTACTGAAAAATAAAAACTTAAATAAAATAAACAGAAAATTGCTTGACTCATAGCCTTTTCCCCACTGTTCTTTTTTTTTTCTTCTTTCTGATTCCATTCAGTTTCTTTAAGTCTCCCAGAGGGTCCCTGGGGAGACTTTAGAGGGACACACACAGCTTGACATATATTAGGCAGGTCAAATCCAGATGTATGTTTTTTAAATTAAGATGGCTTATTTAAAGCAATAAGAAGCTGCCACAGAATAGCCAAAATTACAGATATTAGAGATGGAAAAGACCCATTAGATCATCAAGTCTGTCCCTCAGGGCTAGTGCTGGAGAAGCAATCCAAATAAAAAGATTCACCCGCCCCAACTGCTCTCCAGCAAGCAGAAATGAATTCTGGAAGCCATGACTAAAATACTGAACTTACTTTTCCCCCATCATTTGTCAAGAGAAGCTAGTGCTATTTTGTTCTGGGTCTTATATGTCCTCAGTCTACCTAGATATGGGTCAGTCAATCAATCGGTTAATGTATCACTATGTGTATAAAGATACAGAACATATACACATTCATATATACATATACACATATATGTGTATGTTGCTATATCTATCTCAGGCTTTCAATTCCTTCAATTGTAAGTAATCTCACTTATATTCACAATAAGTTACTGGTTTATGCAGAGACACATATTCTGCGTATGGCCAAAAATTGTTGGTGTGGAGACTGAACCCTTGGGACCAAGTCTCTTGTGGGACCTCAAGATAATGTGGCTGTGAGGAGCAGATAGTTGGTGCACATAGGCATGTACTGAGATCCCATGAAACAAGTTTACACACACCAACCCATGTGGAGACCAGAGGGTGAGGATCACCATTAGCTTCCCTGACAGAAATTGTTTCAATAATTTTAAATACCTATAAGCAATGCTTTTTAAGTAAATGTGTTCCGACATCTGTAGGTGACATTTACCTAAACACAGGAGTGGAATAGAGCCAAACCACTAGCTAAGGAATTGTTAATTTTGTGAACTGGGGGAATGAGCAGGAAGTGATTTGCTCACTCTTGTACTCTTAGAACAGTGGTTCTCAACCTGTGGTTGCATTTCAGATATTTACATATGATTCATAACAGTAGCAAAATCACAGTCATGAAGTAGCAACTAAATAATTCTATGGTTGGAGTCACCACAACATGAGGAACTGTATTAAAGGGTCACAGTGTTAGGGGACGAGAAGCACTGTCTGGGAGACTCTTCCATGACTGATAGCACCAACTAGGGCATGGGCTGCTGATCCAATTCAGGTCTGACCTTAGAGTAATAATATACACAGAGCTTGAGTTATTGTAGTGCCTTCTTTGGTTTAGTTGACAAAATGTACCTGGAATTATTCCTGCAGAAAAGGTCAAGCCTTTGGTCAGGATTCTAAGCCCCTACTGAATACTATTGCTAAGGAAACGGTATACAATGGACTTAGATTACTCTTACCTATCATCCATTCTCCAGCATCTTAGCCTGAGACAAAGATCCTATACTAGGTTAAGTGAGGCCCTAGTGGGTTTCCTCTAAGTTTGGGTGCCAAATGAAATGGAAAATGCATCACTCTCAGACGGTGTTTCATGGTATAGTCGCCATGTCTTGTATTTCTCAGTCTTGGCAAGACTTTTGCTTCTAGTTGTCAGTGGATTCTGGTGAGGGAGAAAGGGGCTCAGAAGAAGTAGATGAGCCCCAAGGAAAAACAATTACTGGTGACACTAGACAAACATCCTACTACCATCATCTTTTCCATCTCGCTTTCTTCTCCTTTTAGATCCCTTCTTCTGCTACGTCTACTCTTTCGCCCCCCTCCTAATTATGTTTTAGGCTTGGATGAAAAATGCCTGGACAGCACCCAACTTCACAAACTGCGCTGAGAGCCACCGCATACAGCTCTGAGCAGAAGACAGCACACCCTCTGCCGAGATTCCCCTACTTCCAGGAGTCCACCCCAGCCAGAACCCTCCTGCCCTTTCTGTACTCCTCTTGTGGGCCCAGCTCTATTCAGTGTTCCATACAGTGAGTACATCACTGAGCAAGGCCACAAACATGCAAGCATTTCAAATACATCTAAAATGGGATGATCTAACGATTACTCACCCTGAAAGATACACAGAAACATCTCCACTTAGATAAGTCTTTCAAGTCCAAGATTTTTGGGTAAGATCTAGAAACATGACTAGTCTTCAAATACCTTGGAGACAATCTTAATATTTTTGTTCTTTGAATTCCAAGATTTTCATAGAGAAAAACACAGTCTTCCTTTCCAAAAGACAGAGAAGGCCATAAAAAATGTGTCCTTGGCTCAGTGGGTAAAGCACTTGCTACACAGCCTGATGAGCTAAGTTCAATCCCTAGGGTTCACATGGTAGAAGGAGACAATTGACTCTCCCAACTTGTCCTCTGACTCTCCACACATGCTGTGTGTGTGTGTGTGTGTGTGTGTGTGTGTGTGTGTGTGTGTGTGTGTGTGTGTGATTAAAATATTAAATTTTATTTTAACATGCCTTTGTCAAGGTACCTGCTAGAATGAAAACTGGCAAATAATTCATTGCTAACTGCCCTATTGGGCTACCTGCAGTCTTTGTGATACAGAAAAATGGCCCACTGGTATGAGGGAATGTAGGCTTTTGGACTTCACAGCTTTTCCCATCACAAAGACTGGCTGAACAGTTTACTCTTTCTGAGGAGGGTAACTGCCACTCACACACTGGTTCTCTGCTCTCCTCTCAAGAGTCTTTATTGTAGAGGCCCCTCTCTGGAGCTGGCCAGTTTGGACTGGCAGATACTTCTCATGAAGCAGCAGGTTTTCATGTCTCAGCCTTTAAGTTCCCCATGGAACAGATAAGGGCTGGCAGACAGCGCTTCCCTAGTGTACGCAAACAAATGGAAGCAGATACAACTCAGAAGCAGAAGGCATGGTCTGTCTCCTTTTGCTCTCCTAATGAGACCATCTTTATTTGTAGAACTGTTTCTGCACATTCTCCGTATGCTTTCACCATGCAGCCAATGGCACTGACCTGAAATGTTCATGTTTGACCCTCGGGTCATTCAGATTTTATGTGTTGGAGTGACTCAAGCATTACCGAAAAACAAAGGCTTCTGTGCTGGGAGGGTGTGTATATGATTGGGGAGCAGCTGAGTGTAAGCACCAGCCATACTCACAGGTCTCACACTGTGCTGGCTAGCTTATGTCAAGTCGACATAGGCTATACAGTCAATTGAGAAAATGCCTGTTGGCAAAGCTGTGGGCATTTTCTTCATTAATGACTGATATGGGAGGGTTCAGCCCACTGTGGGCAGTGTCTTCCCTAGGCAGGTGCTCCTAAAAAGCAAGTGGATCAAGCCATGGGGAATGAGTCTGTGGGCAGCCTCAGCTTCAGTTCCTGCCCTGACTTCCTCAGTGCCTGAAAGCTGTAAGCTGAAATAAACCCTTCCCTTTTCAAGTTGCATTTTTGGGTATGCTGTTTTTGTCATAGCACTACAAACCCTAAGACAGACATATACCGGTTACAGTGGGCACATATGGATTTTATTTTTCCTGTTTTGGTTCAAGGACAGCCTTCAGGGTCCCCCTCCTTCTCATCTGTCTAAAAGGCAGCCAAGCATTTATCCTTTCATTATTCTTGTTTAATAACAAGACTGAAAAACTTCATACTGTCTGCCACAATGCCTATGCAAGCTGATTGTCCTTAACAGTCTCAGTGACAGCTGTGCAAGGAAGCAATACTGCACTCTCTCAGGTCTCCAGGGAGGAATATGGCTGCTCCCCAAAGACAGAAAGTCTTTGCTGAATCTGCTACTTTATGAGGAAAACGGGAGGCTGGGTTCTCTTTACTGTATCTTTTCCAATTTTGAAAAGTTTCCCAAACAGTTCCAGGCAGAGTTGAAGCAAAGTTATTGGTGTCAAGAAGCCAAGTTCCTTCTCCATGCTTTGCTCAGCAAGGAAGGAAGGAAGGAAGCTGTTTGTACTTAGCTCTCCTTCCCTCTTCAGCTTGAGCCAAGGCAGGGAGGAGAGGATGGATAAGTGAAGGTGGTGTTTTTATCCTGGAACAAAATCCCAGCCTTCTGCCCTGAGCTCTGTCAAATGTGGCTATCACAGCTTTAACACAGATTGTCTCTTCTCTGGGAGACTACACACTAATTATAATGCTTCTGCCTGAGGGAGCTCACACATGCAAACCATTATGTAAAGTAGAATTGCTTTTTTTTTTTTTTAAGAATATTCAAGATCATTCGACATGGTTTCTTCAATGCTATAAAATCAGGCCAAAAATGAAAATAAACAGCTTCAAGTATTTGCAACTTAACTCCCTTATGCATTTATGGAAATGCAGTCACAGTGTCTCGGAATGTGGCTCGACATTTCAGGAGGCACTGTTCTTCTCTCATTTGAATTCTCTACCACTTGTACTCTTCTCCTACATCATTTCAGTTTCAATCTTTCAGCTATTCACAGGACAGCAGCCCCTGCTATGGCCAAATAGTTGGGCTTTGAGGGAACCAGTGCACAACAGGAAGCAGCCCAGGAGCTTGCTGTAAATTAAACAAACTCCCTATAAATTAAACATAGCAACACATGAGCACAAATGTAGAGCATGACAACATGACAAAACTTTTCAAAGCAGCCGTTAAATGTACGGTGCTGTTTTCCCTAATGATGTGCTGCGATAATTTAAGGCTAAGGTGATGATTCCGTTGATTTAACAGTTTAACATGGAACTCATAAATGAGAATAAAATCTGCAATAAAGAAGTCACGGTCACTTTAACATTCATGAGTGGAGAACTAGGTATGTTACTATATGAGAGAAAGATATATATATATATATATATATATATATATATATATATATATATAGTTCTATCAACTTTTTAATGCCACAAACCAACCCAAAACATTTGGACTAAGCAGTAAAGCCATTTTAGGTCCAAAGGAACATCCTTGCACTGAAAATTCGGGCATTTGGTGGTTCATCCCTCGTTGTATTTTTATGTTCATTGTCTGAGTGTCCTCTCTCTTGCATGGTTTCTGCTGTCAACTCTAGGTGATGAGCTGACAAAACAAGAGATGGAGGGCACTCATGATCCTTCATGAAGCACAGAGCACCGCCAATGGCATGCAAGCTCTAGCTTAGGATGAAGAGCGAAGCAGAAGGCAAAAGAATGCCCCCGAGTCCATGTGAGGTGTGAGGTGAACAAAGTTCACCTGGCAGAACAGCCTCTCTGGGAAGATCTGACTGTTGTCAGCTTCTTTTTTGAGACATCTCACATATCCCAAGTTAGCCTCAAACCTGCTACATAATTGAAGGTGACCTTGATCTTCTGGTCATCCTGCTCCTACCTCCCCAGTACTGAGTACAGGTATGTGACACCATGTCCAGCTTATGCAATGTTGAGAACTGAATCCAGGTTATCATGTACTAGGCAAGCACTGTACCAGCTGAGCCACGTCTCCCGCACCGCTGTCAATCTTTTACATTCACTGGTTTGTTTTCCACTAGGGAAAAAAATAATCCAGACCAACTTGGCTGATTTGGGTGTGCATGGTATGTGTGTGTGTGTGTGTGTGTGTGTGTGTGTGTGTGTGTGTGTGTGTGTGTGTTTGTGTTCTGACTTTGCTTCTGTTTTTTGTGCTTCCCCCCAACTCCACCAGTCTTTTAGGATCCAGGAGAGATGACACCTTATTTGGATGTAAAAGACAAAGCTAGGCGTTACCTAAGTATACTAAATCCACAGTACCTGTTCAGCCAATGCACTACACCATAACTGTTTGTTGAGAGCCTGTTCAGAAATGTGACACTATCACCTGATGCCAATAAATAGTCATCTGGCAAATTTGTAATAAACTGATAACAGTGACAATGTTAGTAAAGGTTAAATTGATTAAATGCTTATTATGTGCTAAGTACTACTTTTAAGTCCTCATTAAAACAATACCCCAAAGTATGACTCTTTGAATGAAGGGAACTGAGAGCAGAAGGATCTATGAGATTCCTTACAATCAAATCATTTTAGCCTTCCCCATCGATGGAGAGGCTCATGCTTCTGTTCCCTTATAACCAAGGCTCTGTCTTCTATTGAGCACGCATTGCCTCAAACTTCCTCCTCAGAAATTTCATCAAAGGACCAGAGGAGAGAGATCAAGGTCACCGTGCCCACAGAGACTCTTCTCTCACACCCGTGTCCACCTGTTTTCACTCCATAGCTTGCTGCAGCCTGCACCACAGTGCAGAAACATTTTGCCCTGGGACACCATCTCTTCTTTGGGATCATCAATTTGTCCTAAAAACCATTTACCATCCTCATTGTTCCTCTAAAATTGACTATAGCCACTTCCCATTCCCCTCCAGCACCTGTCCCTCTGAAGTTATATTTTTTTATGTGTATGAGTGTTTTGCCTGCATGTTTGTCTGTGTACCATGTGCATGTCTGGTACCTGGAGAAGCCAGAAAAGGGGGTTAGATGCCTTGAACTGGAGTCACAGATGGTTGTGAACCACCATGTGGAAACTGGGAACTGAACTCAGGTTTTCTGCAAGAGTAGCAGGTACTCCTAACCACTGATTCATCTCAGCCCAGAACGTATTTGTATGATTTCACACATCTATATTTTCTATTTTGATCATATTAACCCTCATTACCTCCATCCTTCTCTATCCCTGTGAAACTCCTCTTTGAAGACGAGATTAAGCCTCAAACAACTGTCCCTTCTCATTGCTTATGTGCATTAACACTGTTGACGCCCTTTCTCTGTGTATCTAATGTCAGTTCATTTCAGCCCCCAGGGCTCAGGGGACATTCATCCCATCCTGCATCCTTCACAAAACCCTACAAGGGGGGTACCATTTAGCATGATTTCACCATACATCACAAAAGAAGGGGCTAAATACAGAGAACCTTCTGGGTCTTTTGAGTTTCTTTGTTCTAACATTAGCTTATCAATTTAGTTATGTGCTGGAAACAAAGGTAAGTTGAAGAATAAATGATAGTTTATAGATTTAAATAATAATTAGGTCAAGCCACATGAAGCTTAGTAAGTCGCTAGATGTTCATATGCATGTGTGTACACACAAACTCACACATACATGCGTGTGCACACACACACACCACACTCCCACAGTGTTCAAGTTTATGCTCTGAACTGGTTTATAGCTTAGCTCATCTATATGCTTACCCACAACTGGAATGAACAGCACAGTCTTGTATCCTGTCTATGTCATGATATACAGGGACAGGCACCTGGATAGGGACCTAAGAACGCATCAAGTACAGACTTTTTTTTTTTTTTTTTTTTAAACTGTGTCAATGGAGCCTGCTTCTATTGCTGTTTGATATCTTTGCTATTTATACAACCCCTCTCCACACAGTGACAATGATTGTGAGATATGTTCTGCTTGGATAGACCATGCAAAGGGTCCTCAAAGAGATAAAATCAGTAAGACCATGTTTTGCACAGTTTGATAACATGAAGGAACTGTGGAGTTGAACAGGAGTTAAATTTGTGAGTTCCCAGCACTACTGGAGTACTGCCACAGTGACTTTGGATTGGGCCTCTAAGAATTTCATTATTCTAACCCAAGAACTCACCTCACTCAACAGAAGTGATAGTCTGTTCTCAGCCTTCTCAGCCCAAGCCAGAATGCTTTGTTCCCCTCCAGAAGAGGGTGATTTTGCAGCCCTTCCTGAAAGGTAGTTATGATGAACAAACTCATGGCTGCTCTGGAGCTATGCAAAGAAATGCTCACAGAAGGGAACAGAGTTTGTTTTCCAGGTGGAAACATTTTTAGACTTTGCTGGAGATTTTTATTTCCAAATCTCCAAATTCAACAATTCTTCAGCGTCGGCAACCCTTCAGATGGAAAGGTCCAATATTTAGAGTAAACCTCCAATAATTAGAGCCAGCCTCCCCTTCTGAGAAGTTTTCTTTTTCTCCCCTGTCACAAGAGTGTTAAGTCCTGGCAACTGGAATACAGAACTCCTTTGTGGTAAAGCTTCACACTATACCACGCCGACTGTGTTGCTAATGAGGTTACTGCTTAACAGAGTCCTAGAAGGACATTGAAAAACGAAAATACCTTGACAAACGTGTTGACCAAAGGATGCCAACAACTCTCCCAGGATCCTATCCGAAACTCAAGGATTAAAAAAGTAAAAATGAACTGTGGTGTATGTGAAAAATCATAACATTGAAACATAAGTCCATTTATCTTTTAACTATTTTTCTAGTTCTCGTTCAAAATTTTGCTGGTTATTAAAACATGCCTGTGTAAATACAAATGTTCTGCTTTATAACTTAACTCCTGTTTCTTGTCCTTACAATATAATAATGTCACTGTTTGTTATATCACACTTATTCTTAAAGCAGTAGGGCTAGATTTCCAGGGCTGTTTGACACACCAAGGAAGGGCTTTTGCTGGAATATGAGACTGGAAAATCAAAGACTAATTGAGGAGTCGGGAATGCCTGGGAAGGCTGTATCCAGCCCTGAGAATACAACCAGACTGCACACTGATATACATGGAGCTCTTCCCTGGGCTCTCCTCAGCTGCACTGTCCACTGAGAAGATGATAGAGAACAGAACTGCAAAGACTTCAGTGAAGTCATCCAAATTCCCAGACTAGGACTGGTCACAGTCAAACAATACATCCCACGAGCATGTGCCCTCCTCCACGGAAAGAAACCCCCAACTCCTACATCTCTTCAGAGGCATCATAACCAATGGCTTTGTGTACCGAACTCTCCTTGGTCATGAGGACCACCAAAATGAGAGCTTATAGAAGCCTATTAAATGCTACAATGCTCACAGATAAAGCACAACGTACGCTATGATTGGAATTACAGACTGTAGGAGCCAGAGTGGGCCTGAGGAGTAATTTAGTTTAACTTTCTCATTGTACAGCTGAGCTTGAGTGACTTTTCCAAATGTTATTCAGCTACTTAATGGCTGGACAGGGAGCATAAGCAGGTCTCCACACTCCAATTCTGCTGCTTTTGCCATTACAGGATCCAGTCATGACATACTATTTAACAGGGTCAGTCACCCAGGCACCATCAAGACTTAATGGGAATGGGGTCCATTAACAAGAGGCCTTAGCAGAGAACTCTCTGTACTGAATTCCCTAAATTTCAGGGTTAGGGATAACTCAATAGTGACATGAAAAGGCCCAGGGAATAAGATGAACTAGGATGAGTAGAATATGTTAAAGAAAGCCTTTGCTAATAAGATTAATGAGTATATCCAGTATAGAACATTTAATTTTAGTATTTTCTTTTATCTACTGTACCTGTGAAAGGAGAAATAATTTTTTTCTTCTTTTTTCTTTTCTCCAGTGTCATATTTTTAAAAACCACTAGATTTGAAATCAAGGGTCCTAGTTCTACTTTGGGTTCTATCATTAATTCATGACTACATCTTGGCCTTCAACCTTAGTTTTCTAATCTTGAAGAAAAAGGGATTATCCTAGTTTACTGTGTTTTATTACTACGATAAACATCATAACCAAAAGCAATTTGGGGGAGGAAAGGGTTTACTTGGCTTACATTTACTGATCACAGTCCCCCATGAAGGAAAACCAGAACAGGAATTCAAAGCAGACCCTGTTGTAGAGGCCAAAGTAGAACATGGCTTACTGGCTTGCTCAGCTAGCTTGCTTCTATCATCCAGCACCACCTACCAAGGGCTGGCAGTGGCCACAGTGTGCTGGGCCCTCCCAGATCAATCGTTAACCAAGAAAATGCCCACATATTTGCCTATAGCCCAATCTGATGGAGGCGATTCCTCAACTGAGATTTCTATTTCCTAGGTGACTCTAGTCTGTGTCAAGTTGACAAAAGACCCAGCATGGGGTTGTTTTACGAGGCAACCTGAGAAAAGTCCTGGATATGTCAATGTTCTAGCTGTTGACTAAAAGGGAAAGTAGAAAAAGGAGGAGAAACAGTAGTTTTGCTTTGAGCTGACCTTAGGGCAATATGGACACTATTGTCTGAAGAACAGGTTGTATGGCTGAAGTTAAAAACCTCTGAAAAGGTAATTCTCCCTGTAACTCTGATTTTCATTGCCCAGTTTAGAATCTTTCAAGGACCAACTAAACCCAAGCTCCCAAATGGAGCCTTTCCCTTGGCTTTAGTCCCCACCTCCCCTGCCTTCTCATAACCAGTCCTTCCTCACCATGCTGTCATGCTTTAGTCATTCTAATGCTGGATGATTTCTTGGCCTTTGCAGGCTGTTCACGCCTCCTTCTTGGAACTTGACATCTTCTCATGTTTCCTCTCTATCAAGCCCCTCCCCTCCTGTCCCTGGGCTAACCTCCCCTGGCCTTAATTGAGCCAAGTCAATGCCCTTTTTGCAAAGCTTTCTATAACTTGGACTATACTATTTTTTTTTCCTTTATCTTACCATTTGCACCTATGTAACAAGAGTGAGAAATTTCTGTGTGAAAGTAATCTGCTCTCAAAAAGACAAACATGATATGTACTCACTCATATGTGGATTTTAGACATAGAGTAAGGGATTACCAGCCTACAATCCACACTGCCAGAGAAACTAGTAAACAAGGAGGACCCTAAAAGAAACAAGCATTGTCGCCTGGAGAAGGGGAAAGGGTCACCATCCCCTGAGCAAATTGTCTTATATATCTGTTAAAATAGTAATAATTCAAAGTATGTCTCATAGCAGATGGCAGACAAGTACATAACAAGGAACAGACAATGGAGAGGAAAGCCAATTACTATTTCATGGAAGGGTCAGGAAGGACTGCCAGAGAGAGAACATCTGATCAGAGAGACGAACAGTGCACCAGGAGCAAACCACACTGACATGAGATGGAAGAGCAGGCCAGAGAGAGCTGTGAGAGGACAGGCCCCTGGGAAAGTTTAAGTGGAAGACTTGAGGCACAGGACAAAGGGCAGCTTGGCTGTGGCAGAACGGACAGTAGGCAGGCAGGGGAATGGTGATGAGCTAAGAGAGGCTGTAAGGAGCAAGATCACCTAAGTTAGGTCACACAGATAATCCAGAATGTTCTTTAACCTTCTAGGAGTTCTGCTGTAAGAGGTTTCTCCACTGTTTTGGGGGAGAATGAACAACTTTGGCATGTCTTCTTTGGTGGGTGGGTGTCAATAAACAAACCTTTTGGTTTCATTATTTCCTCAACTCCTGGCTTGAAGGAGGGCTAACCTGATGGTCTGCATGAATAGTGGTTCATTGCTTAACTGTGGAAAGGAAAGGAAGATTAAAGATGGGGAGAATAGAGGGCTTTACTGTGTGTTTAATGGGGTTTGGCCTTTTATGCGCCAGTTGGTGTCATGATTATTACTTTTCTGGTCCAGGGTCAGTATCAGACCTAAAACCATTTGCATCAAATTATATCCTGAGCAACCTCTGGGACACATTTATTATTCTCCAATTTCCAGCAGCCGAGAAAGAGAAGTTCTAAATGATTCTTCAGCTGGTAAAGAGTAGCTTGCAGGAAAGCAGGTAGGAAGGAGCGATTCAATCAGTATAAACACAAATCATTACCAGGGCTGCTCCTTGGGCAGAGGAAAGGGGCATTTCCTTCAGACATACCTGAGTTACACAGCACATGAAGTCCTTGTCTCAAAGCTAAGTGGAGAAGGTAAAGGGGGGGGGCATCTTTATCCTGTAATCACATCCATTTAAGTGGTATTCTAGGGGCTGCAGAGATGACTCAGGGGTTAAGAGTACATATTTCTTGCACAGGACCTGAGTTTGGTTCCCAGCACTCATGCTAATTGGCCCCCAAACCACTTGTGACTCCAGCTCCAGGGAACCAATGCCCTCTTCTGGTCTGCATGGGCACTGTACATACATGCACATATCCCCTTAAACCCTAATAAAATTAAAATAGTATTTTATTTCTCAAAAGCAACCACAGCAAAAGAGCTATTATTATGAAATTTGGGTCATGAGAAATGAAATGACCCAATAACTTTCAGACATTTGCTTGTAAAGATGCTGCTTTGATTTTTAATAAAATTCACATCAAAATAGAAGGTACCAAATATTTAAGCTTCAACTCAGGAAACTTTAAACTGAGTCATCTTTGGTGGGCAGAATGCACTAGATCCACAGAAGATGCAGCTAGAGAGATTTCCGGCATCCTGTGCTACTTGTAGTACATCTTTACCTTTTCTTCTTTTCTCTTGAAGCTGTAATAAGCAATCTCACTGCTGATTCTGATTTGCAATCACAGCATCTGTGACAAATGTGCATGACACACGGTAGAATCTCATTGGTTTACACCCCTGTACAAACCACAGCCCCCAACCTTTCAATCAGGCAAAGGCCTCTTTGCCCAAGTGCACATTAGCTGCTGGCTCAGGCGGGCCTATGGCATGGCCGCCTCCCCAGCGGCAGGCGCACCACAGCAAGGCGCTCATTAAGCTATTGGGTTTCATTCCAGTAACTGTTCAAATACATTCTTCATTGTACCATAAAGTATGCTTGTTTCATGCTAGAACTTTGATTTTCCTCCTCCCCTTCCTCTCCACTCTCGTTACCCCCACCTCCATACCCCCGTTTTTGGTATTTTTTCCCATGCTAACACACTCACAAAAATTCATCTAATTCTCAATGGGTCTCTTGGTCATTAGTGCAAATTAGTGGGGTTTTGCTGAATATGGTCAGACTTGATTTGCCAAGTTCTTTTCCCGTTAAGGTTTTAAGCCCATGTGTATTTCAAGGGAAATCTAATTTGTAGGTTTCGGATTCATTTACACTCAGCTCACAAACGTGGTTCTGTGAGGGCCTCCATAGCTGGTGTACAAGAAGCCACAGGGGCTGGTTTCTCTTCCTTTTAACAAGTTCTTGTTAGAATGTTTGCTTTGAAGTAGGTATTTGGGCCATGCTGGAAGCAAACAGAACTAAACCCCAGGAAAATGTAAAGTAAGATTTAAAAACCAAGTTCAAAACCCTTTTTTCTTGTCCCAATAATTATAGCTTACAAAAATCTCTAAGGATGGAACCATCCATTTAGTCTTTTAAGGATGATGTCACTACTGGGCAGCCTGGATGGGGCTGTGTCACTCAGTGCTTCTGTCTAGGTGACAAGGTGAGCAGATGTCCTTCTCTGCTTGGTCTCTGCCCTGCTGATGGCTCCTAGATCTGACTGCTGAGCAGCAGGACCACCCATGCTGTTCTGCCGCCCCTCCCGGGGTTCTGCTCCTGGGGTTCTTGTAGTCATTTGTGTCCACAGGTGACCCCATCACTACTGACTCCTGCTTAGTTCCCCTCTTTGGAGTGCTTTGCTGTCTTTTGTGTGGTAAGCGCTTCTTGCATTCCTAACCCCAATGGCAGGCTGCTCATCAACTCCCAATGCCTGTTCTCGGCTGGAATCACAAACACAGACCCTCACCCTGTGCTTTCACACTGGTCATTTCCTCAGGATCCCTATGTTCCTTCTGACTTTCCTTTGTCATTTCTACTGCTCTGAATAAGAGACGGCAAAGGTTACCAATACTCACTTGGCCATTCTGGTATGCCTCCCAGCAGTGGAGAGTGCTGACAGCCCCTTCTACCCACAGCTGCAGCATGAGCAGCCCTTCAGTGGCAGAGCATCTCTGAGCACCAGCTCTCATCCAGACCATGTGAAGAAGCAACTCAACATGGCAAAGAGGCTGCTGTGTCCTTCACCTTCAATAATGGCCCCTTGAAGAGACAACATATCACCCCACAAGGGCAGTGGTGGTACCAAAAAAGCTATCTGTGTCAGTTATTTTCTACAGCAGCAACTTCTTCCAGGACCCAGGAGTTTACTTCTAGGGACGCTAGGAAAATATGTAGGATATGGCTCACTCTGGCGACTCTGAGGCAATGGAGAATTCTAAGAGGCGAACAGGAAACTGAGCTAGAAATCACCAACAGAAATGAAGGGCCCAGTGAAACTGGCCAGACTTTCTATTGTACTTGTTTTGAGAATCAGCAAATCATCCAGGGACTAGCAGGAGCAGCTTGTGGGAAATCCTACTATACTCAGAAAACTTGTCTACCCACCCACCCACCTTCTATCTAAATGCAGAGAATCCTAAAATAGTTATCATACCCATAAATGAAAAGGCCTCTTTCCAGTTTCCCCAGTTGTAAGATTTTGGAGAGTACACTGCTGCAATCGATGGAACCACTGGCCAGGCAGTCCCTACGTGCACTCTTACCTATCAGTCCTTAACAAGCTGTCATTCATATGGCAGGACCTCAAGTTCTCTCCACTACATGTGAAAGCAGAGATGGGAACTGTCTCTTTTCTATCCTATCTTCAAATTTATACAAGGGTAGGAAGCACAGTGCAGCGGGAAGGTGTGTGGTGCCCCAATGTCTATATCCAGTCTTTGGCCTAACGTTTCACTGTTACTTCCTACTCTGCTCTTCTTAGTGAGTTCCTTTAAGCTGGTTAACAATGTGCTGTCAACAAATATCTGAACTTCTGTTGCTAACACACTGTTGCCTTTACCTACCACACAGCTCTTTCAACCAAAATGCACAAAGGCTGAAGCGAGTTTCAATTCTGACCAAAAAGACTTCCCTCAGAGTGGCACACTCAAGATACTCACATTACATCATATGACAATTTCACTTTGGAAGAAAGAGAACTCAGTTATTGAACTACAGTTAGTAAAATGCAAATATAAATATTGATATTTCCAATTCTAAAATATACTTGATGGGATATTTATTCCCTAATAAAACTAGAAAAAACTAGACATTTTAGCAGTTCTTTCTGGTTTATGCCTATGGATTGTTTTCAGAACAGATTTTACTCTATGTAAAGTCACCAAATTTTCTTTATTCATTATAATATGCTAATCACTAAGCAGTATACATTTTTGAAAATATTTTAATAACTACACAATCCCCCAGTGCATGGCTATACTATGCTTCCTCTTTTTGGAAATGGAGACTGTTTCCAGATTTTGACTAATATAAACATTCTTTAATAAAAATTGCTCACATGCATACCTCTGCAGAAGTGTGTGTGTGTGTGTGTGTGTGTGTGTGTGTGTGTGTGTGTGCTTTCTGAATGTCCCTGAGGTTGCTGGAATAATGTAAGTATCAGGAGCATCAAGCACTACGATGAACTTTCTTTTCAGTGTGATGTACATTGGCTGAGTTAAACTCATGCTCCTATGTGAAGACCCATGCATTCCCAGCCCTTAGTGGAACCTGACCTCTTTCAGAGGTAAGGTGCTATTTGTTAGTGTGTTTCTCATCTTCTACCATAATTAGAAGACAGGATTTTTTTTTTTCTTGGAGACATTTTATTTGGACTCCTCTTGAAGACTGAGGACTCTAATAACGGAGAGTTTGGTATACTGAACATTAAAGACCCTGTTACACGTACAAATTCCTTGCAGTTTCAAATCTTCTACTTGATGAGGCTATAGAACCCTGCATGTGGCTGACAGGAATGTAAACAGTGCAGCTGCTACTGAAAAGGCTTAACATAGAATGGCCACATGACAAGCAATTCTACTTTTAGGTATACACTCTAAGGAACTGAAAGTAGAAACTCAAACTGAGACTAATGCATTAATATCCATAGTGCACAGACGGAGAGATATGTTACTCAGTGGCTAAGAACACTGGCTGTAAAATTGTTAAGACTGAGGTTTGGATCCTGGAATCCAAGTAACATATATCATAAATGCCTGTAACTCCAGCTCCAAGGGATCAACCACCTTCTTCTGGTCTCTGTGAGCATGTGTGTGTGCATGTGTACATGTACTCATAGAGTACACATACATACATATATAAATTTTGGGCTGGCAAGATTGCTTCCAAAGGCTGATGACCTGAGTATGAACCCTAAAAGCCGAAAGGTAGGAGAGAACTGACTTCTGCAGGTTGTTATCTGACCTCCCCATGTGCACATGCAAACACACACAGTAAATGAGTGCTAAAAAATTAAAAGTATTTGTAGCAGCAGCACTTATCATAGTCAGATAGGGGAGGCAACCCGCATATCACACAATGGATGAAGGGATAAATGAAATGTGGTATATAGGTACAATGGGATACTGCTCAGCTTTATAAGAGATAACATCTCAACATGCTACAAGACAGATGAATCTTGATAACACTCTGCTGGCTGAAAGAGGCCAGATGAAGAACACCATTATCACAGAGTTCCACTTGGGGGAGATACTGAGATTTATCAAGAAGAAATGGAGAAGAGAGGTTACCAGGGGCTGGGACAGAATGGGGATTTATTGTTGAAAGGGTCTAAGTTCCTGTTCGGGATAGTGCATTTGAAAGTAAACTGGTAATGGCTGTAGACTAGGATATGTTAAACACTATGGACCTGTGCAGTTATAAGAGGCTTCAGTAGTAAGATTTATGTGTTTCTCCCCCAACGTAAAGAAAGAGTTCACATGGGAAAAAAGGATGGTTGACAATGGATGGCCAGACTTGTAGCAAAACAAAAAAGGTAAACTGAGAGCTGTGAAAAGGTTGTGAGTGTTCACTGTAAACTTCTACCGTGTGTGTGTGTGTGTGTGTGTGTGTGTGTGTGTGTGTGTGAATGTGCACATATGAGGGCAGGTGCCTGCAAAGTTCAGAAGATGGTGTCAGAGTCCCTGGAATTGGGAGTTACAAATGGCTGTAAGCTGTCCACTGTAGGTGCTGGGAACTGAACTCAGGTCCACTGCAAGACAGTCTATGCTCTTAACCACAGAGCCACTTCTCCAGCACCACCTATTATCTTTTTTTTTAAAAAAATAATTATAAAATATATAAAATAAAATGTTGGGGAAGTGTGATAAGAATTTTATTTCTACTTCTACTTTAAAGCATAAATTTATTGACATTGTATTTACTGCTTTAGGTTTTGACATTTATAAGATTTTAGTTATTTCTTGTTTAGACTCTAAAAGGAGGATGCTGAGTACATTCACTGGGAGAAAGAGAAGTTGTGGAGGAAAGCACCTAAGGTAACTAAGGTAACCAGTCCCCAATGTGGCCATATCTGGGCATTGAGTTTAAGGGTCCTAGCTTTACAGGAATGGTGGTCTTCAAAGAGGAAGCTCTCCATGTAGACAGAGGACAGGCCACTGCAGACAACATGGTGAGAAACTGGTGGTCCCTTAGTCAGGTGGGTCAACTGCAGTTCACTGACTTAGCACTTTGATCTTGGGACTTCTTAGCATCTAGGACTGTGAGAACTGAAGGTCAAGCTATCCCACACATGACCATGACACATTATTAGGGTGAGCACTGGAACAATCAATACAGTGTGTGATTTACACATCTAGGAGTACTCACATAGGCTGCAGACAACACTGAAATCAACTCAGAATGAGGAGCTGTCAAGTCTCCTTTCACACATGAGTGGAGAGGCCCACAGAGGTCACGTGACTGGTTGAGGACCTTCAGAAAAACTTGTGGTAAAGACAAGGTCCAGAGCCCAGGCTTCTTGACTTCTGTACTTTCCCTCATACTACATGGCTTTAGCAAATCCCTGAATCAGGTGTGAGAAGCCAGCACTTTAATTTCTTCCCTCTTACTAAAATCTTTCAGAAGTTCAGCTCCATTTTTAAGAATATATTATTTTTTCTTTAGTCATATTTTAAAATCACAAATCAATTCATCTACATAGGAAAAAATTAAAGATAAATCTTGTGAATTAAGTACAAAACATATGTGAGATACAAAAGGAGAAGTGAAGACCCCCAAAATGGGACATGAATTTAGGCAAAAGTTGGTTCAATTATTCATTTATAGCAGAGGACTGTGTGTACAAAGACACTCACTACTCACATAGGTGACTTGTTTCCCAGTGGCTGCATATTTATAACATAGAAAAGCACTCTAGAAAATAATTAAAATGCAGCTCTTTCCAAATTAATCATTTATAGTCTAATTTAGCAAAGTATTACATCTTTATAATATTTAAAAACGTCAATTTTGATAAAACATCCTTATAAATAGACCAAGAAAACCAGATTAATAAGCATGTGTGCTTTACAAGGTAATAAAATAATACATTTCATAACATTTAAAAAATAATACAAAGTATAAAAATTGAACGATATTTTGTTTTAAACAGTTCTCATAGAAAATTTTATTTCACTTTTCCATTAGGTAAAGCTAACGGGCATGAAGATAAACCCTGTTAATGATGTTGGCACTGTGGAGGCATGCCAACGGTGGCCAGAATGCTAGTGACCTACTATTAGAATGCAAACATTCTTAAATGTTCTCCCTCAGTTTGATTCATAGAATCTGTCACTGAATGGAAGAGTCTACAAAGAACTCCATTCTGTATTTTTTCTGCTTCATATTTCTGTCAGTTACAGGTTGATCCTATTGCTGCATGGTATGACAATGGAGTAAGGAAGTTGTTCGTTACTAGTCTTTTCAAAAAGGTGCTACAAGTGCAAAGATAATTGAGGATTAATTTCAAAAGCATGTTGAGCAGAGGCTGCACCACTTGGGAGGGGGATTTTATCTCTTATGAATTAACTTAAGGCAGAACTCTGATCAGTGGAAAAGACTGGGGAACAAGAATCTATTCCAAAACTAAACCATGGTTTTATCGTTCTCATAGACGCTATCCAATCTAAAATGAAATTCATTATCTTTATCCAAATAAGTGGGGACATGGGAACACTAGCAAGGATGGCATTGGGAACCGATGCAGAATGGGTGAGCTGGCTGTGTGCAGTCTCCTGTGTGTAGAGCAGGGTCATTTTTCCTCCTCCTGTCTAGGTAGTGCTGTCCTGGTGGGACATAATTAGGCTTGAAGAAGGCTAATTATCATAGTCCCGTGGATGCCTAGAGGCCCAGGGATGGGCAATATCCCAACTTTGCATTCCTTACCCATATCTAGAATACACCCTATAAAAAAACAGCTAGTAGCCTGTGATTAAGAGTCCTGCTGTTCAGAAGCTGTAATAGTTACCGTAAAGGCTGCTAACATGTTTTCAAAAGACATTCATGCAAATTACATATTTTAGTGACTTTAGCTGTGAACTCAAGTTCCAGCTCTTTCAATCGCTGTTTGTCCTGAGAAAGACAGCTCTATCACTGATTGTCCCGAATCTCAGCTTTCTTTGCAAAAGCTTTATCTTCCTCCTCCTCCATCAGCACCTACTATGCTAACTATATTGCAAAGTGTTTCACAAATTTTAACTCAATCCAGACAGATCCCCAGGAAGGTGCTATATTTGCCAATACTTTATACATGAGGAAACTAAAGCTCAGAGAGGTTGAGTAGTTTGCCCAAGGATAGCAGCATGCTAAAGGGTGAAGCACTGAATCAGGAGGATGACTAGTAATACAAGGTATCGTCACCCTGCTGCTTTTGGCTGTGGCAGGACAGCACATCAGAGTAGGGTGCATATGGTCCAACAAGTCTGTTACCTTCATGATGCTAGGACAAAAGAAGAGAAGAGGTCATAATCCCTTTGAATCACATGCTTTCAGTGACACAAGTCCCAGAGGGCCTAGCTCTCGGCAGTTTCTAACACCTTCCAACAGTGCAGATTGAGACTGAGGCTGCAATGCATGAGCCTTTGGAGGCCATTCTAGATCTAAAGCACAGCAGAAAGACCCCTTCACATCATGTAGCCTAAGCTTTAACTACAAACAGGAGGTCTGGAAGAAGCATCAAAGATGGATGCACTGCAGACATCAAACTAAGTCTTCCAGTCCTCATTTCAAGGAAAGCACAGAAGCACCTCTGTCCTAGTTTGCCTTTTTCTTTTCTTTCCTTTGCTTTTTCTTTCTTTCTTTTTCTTTCTTTCTTTCTTTCTTTCTTTCTTTCTTTCTTTCTTTCTTTCTTTTTTTTTTTTTGATTTTTTTGAGACAGGGTTTCTCTGTGGCTTTGGAGGCTGTCCTGGAACTAGCTCTTGTAGACCAGGCTGGTCTTGAACTCAAGAGATCCACCTGCCTCTGCCTCTCGAGTGCTGGGATTAAAGGCGTGCCCCACCACTGCCCGGCTCTAGTTTGCCTTTTTCTAAGTAATTTCATGTATCACTGTGTGTGAGTGTAGGTATACATATGTGTGAAATTCCTCAGATTAAAAAGGTGGGAAAGACATTTGTGTTTTCCATGTCTAAGCAACAGGTTAGAACACTGAGACCATCTTGGAGATAGTACATAGAAAGATGGCCCTGGCCAGCTGTGTGGATTAAAGTCCTGACGAGGGCTCGAGGACACTGTTAGGCCATCTCATGTGTGGATTATAAATGAAGGCACGAGGACACTGTGGGACAATCTCATTTACCACACACATCTCTTTAGATCACAGGGCCCGAGCACTTTATCCACACTATTTCACTTAGTGCTAATTTCACCATTGAGTACATGATTTAAAATGCTATTAGTTTGAAAGTCAAAGACTGGCTAAGCCTGAAACTCAGAAAAAGCAGACTTTCTGGAGTCAGGACTGCAAAACCTAGCTGTGGTGACTCACCCCAATGTCTTACTAAACAACTAGCTGAAGGTCAAGCAGATTAGGGAGAGAGTCTGGCTAGACAGAGAATCAAAGCCTTCTCTCTATGATGAGCACTGCTACTCAGGAGTTTTGGGAAGAGCTGGGTTTAACCTCAACACTTTCAGCAGTCTCAGTTTTATTTGTCAAAGTGGATCACACACACACACACACACACCCTAAAACAAAAAATGTCTGAATTGTCCTATAGTATATTAGTCATCCTACAAAAATGCAATGTTAGAAAAAAATGTTCACTTAAAATTGTGTGAACAGAAGTTAAACTATGCTCAGGACTCTTTGGCTGTGGTTCCTTGTTAAACAGGAATTTCTTCTAAGAATCTCCAGTTATTACAATGATAAAGTCTGATGCCCAGTATCTGTAGCCATGGATACAAAATCATGAAACACTATCACAAAGACCAACATGTCAGGCATGTGCTTCGCTTTCTACAACCTCCATGCCCCAGAAACCTGGTTTCAATCTCAGCATCCATCAGTAAAAGTTACCCCTGGCTGCTGCTTGTGATGAACACTGTGGCCCAGGCTCTCAAAGAGCCTGGCACAGGTCATTTTAAAACCCCCCACTTGTCGGAAACTTTTGTTAGGCTTCTCTGTTGACTCTGAGCCCTACCTTTGTGGAGCTGTCTTCTGTGACTCTTGCCTTTGGTACTCATGTCCTTTTGGGCACTGTCCATCCCACTTTCCTTTCCTGCGATAAGTTAGCTTCAACCCAGTGGGAACACTTCATCAGTTCCTGTACAGAACTGGGGCTGGTGGACAAGGCCTAGAACTCACTTGTCAGCCATGTAAGTGAGCTACCTTAGGAGGAATTGTCCACATAAAGGGCTACATGTCTACACATCATGGGGAACTCCATACCGGAACTGTCTAGCCAAGATGGTCCCAAGTTCTAGACTCCCAGAAGTCACAAGACAATGAACAATCACTCTTGGTGTTATCAGACTAAGTTCTGAGGTGACTTACTACAGATGAAATCAACACAATACTAGACATAATGCAGCAAACCACAAGAGCTTGCAACAGCTTACTGTGATTCTCCTATAATTAGCCAGCTATCCGCTTCTACAGATGAGACTTTTGCTAATGGATCAGAGATGCTAACAGTCACATGACTGTACTCTGATTTGTGCCCTTGCTGTAATGGCATTATTATTTTGGGAGTCTTTCAAGATGATCACAGACACAATACGATGATGTTTGTTTGTAAATGCTGACTTCACATGCTTGCAAAATTAAAAAAGTGATATATGTCTACATTATAATTTATATTTTTCCAACAGTTATTAAAAAGAAAACCTGATTACTTTTGAAGGTAAGTTAGGTATTGTGGCTATGAAGGAACTTTGGGGAGAGTGGTGGTCTAAAACAAGGCAAATTTGACAGAGCAGCGAGAAAACAAATGTCTTTGCCAAAATCCATTTCAGTGATTTTCTAAGGAAGAGAATCTTAATAATTTTCCATATGTGCAAAGGGCTTATTTTCAACCAGCACAAAAATACAGCAAGATTTTTAGAAAGATCATTTTCTCAAAAAGCTAGGCACTGGGCACTGGATCTCAGTTACACACAGAAGAGAAACAGCCCACATGAATGCATGGAGCTTGTCCGCTTGCCAAAATCTTGCTATTTCACACTGGTATATGGGGAAAGTATTTAAGAAGACTGCCAACTGTGCAGTCCTGCTTCCTAAATTAGCCCATTCCATGAAAAAGGAACCTTCCCTTTACCTTCTCCTACTTCACTGCAGGCCAGCTCTAAGCAGAGGTCTTTGCACACGACTGGGGAAGGGTCAGTTTACACAGGTCCCGATAGATACATTGTATGTGCAAGACTTTAAAACAGCTGAGGAAAGATTCAAGAAAATCATCAAGATTCTTGCTAGATAGAACTATCCTGTGGCTCAGCCTTACTGTATTCTGAGAGTTTCTTTAAAATAACACTAAATAGAGAGATTGGTGCTCGAAACATTCGAGCTACCTGTGGGTGCCTCTGGAGTCTGGAAGAGGGTGTGGATCCCCTGGGAACTATGAGTAATAGTTGGGAACAGAACCTGGGTCCTCTGGAAGAGCTGGAAGTGATCCTAACTGCTATGGCATCTCTAATTTTCTTTGGATCTGTTTAAAAATTCTGAAGCACAGTAATGGCAACATTAAATTCTAAACCTTGCCCTCATTTCTTGACATCTATGGCCTTGCTTCTAGCCATGTTATCAAAAGCACTGTAGGATTCATTGCAACCCTATTAAAATCCCCGTGATATTCTGTATCTAACAGAAAAACAAAACAACCCCAAACAAAACCAATCCTAAACTGCATTCAGAAACACAAAAGGCTCCAAGCACTCCTGAGGAAATGGCCATGCTGGAGGTTTCACAAAAGTTCTATTTCAGAGCCATAGTAACACAAGCAGTATGGTGTTGACACCAGAGATATTCAGACCAAAGAAACACAACAGTGGGCTAAGAAATAAACTCTCCCAATGGCTACTCCATTCTTGACAAAGGTTATCAAACACATTGTTGAAAAAAAAAAGGCCATTTCTTTAGCAAATGAGGCTGGGAAAACTGGATAATCAAACTGATGAAACACTGGATAAACAGACTAGATACCAACCTCTCACTTTGCACAAAAACCCAGGCCACAGTGGATCAAACCCTTAGTGTAAGACCTGAAACTCTGAAGCTACTAGAGAAAAACATGGGAAAACGCAAGACACAGGCAGGGATGTGAAGAGAGCAAGGAGTGGCAAATGTGATTGCATAAATTAAAAAGTATCACACAACAGCAGGAGCAACCAGAGTGGAGGGACAGTAGACTGGGAGAAAACCCTTGCCAGCTGTTAACCAGACAGGGTATCAATATCCAAATGGGACAAAGAGCTAAACAATTAAAAAAATCAGTAAATGTGCAAGAAAACTGGACAGTCCCCTAAAGAAGACATACAAATGGCCAGTAAATATATGAACAATGTTCAGCATCCTTAGCTGCTACGATATGCAAATTGAAACTACATGGTGATATCGTGTCTTCCAGTCAGAATGGCTATCATGGAGAAAATAGCTAACAACAAATGATGGCAAGGACATGAGGTAAATGGAACCCTGACAGCAACTGATGGGTGCAGCCACTATGGAAGGCACACACCTGGGTGCAAACACACGGACATTAACCACTCAGTGGTTTAACTTACGTGTTCTTTTTTCTTCCCTTTCAACTTTAGGGTAATGAAAAATTGACACTTATCTTGTAGGAAGCATATCTGAAACTGAATTTTGGACTTTTCTCGGGCTGGTAGGAAACATGCTGTCTCATGATGCTGGGCCACAGCTGCAAGGTTACATGATCAATAGCGGAAGGAACTGATGCACTACTGTGCTGCTGAGCTCAGCACTTGTGGGGTTGGGACTCGTAATTTGATTTAATGGTAGCTGCAACTTGATGGGTTTACTGGAACATGACTCCATTTTAAGTTGAGTGTGTTAAATAACTGTAATATTTTCAGTGGGCCTTCTTAATATAAATAACATTATAATATGTTTTCTGTCATTCTATACTTTAGTCTTCTGTTTCTTTTGTTTGGTTGGCAATATATTTTGATGTTTGTCATATACTAAACTCATTCGCCATGATAATTAATCTTTGTCATCACCTTGACTAGATGTGTAAGCACCTAAGAGACACACCTCTGAGAGTTCTCTGTGAAGGAGTCTCCAGACAGGTTTAGTTGAGGAGGGAAGCTGAATGTGAAAGGTTGGGGTTCCAGACTACACAGACAGGACAGGAGAGAGTAAGTAAACACCAGCGTTTATCTTTCTCTGACTGGGGATACAATGAGCCAGCTGTCTCCTCAAGCTTCTGCCACCACGATTTTTCCCTCACGACTGACCCTATACTTAACTAAAACCAAACCTCTTTCCTTAAACTGCTATGTCAGGTGTTTTGCCATGGCCACGTGGATACTACTAACACAACATGTGTATCTGGTTGTATTTATGGTTATACTATTGAATACATATTACTACAACTTTAGAGTGTGTTTTAATGTGGGGTCTGGCTAGTTAAAAATCCCTACAATTATGATTTTAAAGAAATTTCCTGGCTATTCCTGTTTATCTTACTTTTAATGAAAAACAGAACTTTTTTTGAAATGGCTTTGCTATATATATGGCCCAGGTTTATTCCAAACTTACTTGATAGCCCAGACTGGCCTTGAACTTATAATCCTGCTTTAGCCTCTGGACTGCTGGGATTATAGTGTGTACCACTGCAGTTGACATCTAGTAAATGTTTTGTTTTTGTTGAGATAGGGTCTCATATAGCACAGGTTAGCCTTGAACTAACTATGCAGCTGAGGTTGGTCTTGAACTAATATTCCTTTCTTTACTTCCTGAATAATGGGATTACATGTATACACCATCATACTTGACTTCTAATGAACTTTTGGGTCACCTATTTAGTTTTTCTCTTAACCTCCAATTTTGAGTTTTATAAACTTTATGCTCATCCATAAGGTCCAGTGACACAGGGACTTAGACTAACTCAATCACATGCTGCACCAACTGCAATAAATAACCTTACAATTGATGGTGACAGTTTATGCCTTCCTCTAACTCTGTACTTACTTGAGGACTAAGCAGGTCACACGCGCTGGCCTCTTCACACTACAGATGAGGGTCCTTAAAACCTAGCCATGGCCTGGGAGGAAGGTCATCTGATAAAATTCCTTGCCTTGCAACATCGTGATCTCAGTTTGACCCCAGACCCACATAAAAAAGGCAGAGATGGTGATGTTTGTAATATCAACAGTGGGAGGTAGAGACAGGCTCCTGAGGCTTGCTGGCCAGCCAGCCTAACCTACTTGAAACACTCCAGACCATTGAGAGATCCTGTCCACCTAATCAACACCCCTAAAACCACCTCAAATCAGGTGGATGGCTTCTGAGCACTGAGCATCCCTAAGACTCATGTAAAAAGAACAGATTATAGACATACCAGCAGGCTATCTGCTGATCGACTCTTTATTAGAGTAAAGTGAAATTTGGACCCCCCAAACTGCTGGCAGAGAAACTGGAATGGGCCTTTGAGAACAGCGTTAGCAGCTTATCTGAAGACCTCAGGGTTCTCCAGGGGGATGGCTGCTACCTTCACTCTGGGCTGAGAGGACATTTCCTTTCACCACCCCTACTCACTCTCCTGGAATAATCATGGCCATGGGTCATTTCTCTGCCTATCTGCAGAGCCTTCCTCCCTCCCCAAGTCACCCACAGCTCAATCTATAGCTGCAAAGAGCTCACTGAGGCCCACCTATCCTGCTCCCCGTCCCACACTAGCTGTGGTTTGCTCTTGCCAGACCATTTTCCCACTCTGCTATCCTCTCTCCCAAGGCTTCTCTATTTTGTATGAGGTTAGTAGCAGTCATGAGTTCTACAGCTTTCACAGGTGTGTGTGCGTGCGTGTGCGCAGGCATGCTCGTTATACTTGCTAGGCAAGCATTCTACTATAGACCTCCATTTCAGGCTTCCTTACTGCTTACAGTTTGTGTTTCAAAACTAACAAGCCTTGTTTTTATTTTCCAACTAACCTTAGGCAACAAAATGGAAACTTTCAAACACTGTATACCCTCTTACTCATTTCATAGAATTTAAGTAAAATTTCCAGAGACAACAACAAAAATTCCCTGAACCCCGAAATAATTCACCTAAATTGGTTTTCTATCAACAATGTACTTTGATTTATGATGACTGGGAACTATTCTCTGCACACACAGGCTTTAAGACTGTTGTGAACCTCCTGCTTCACAGTTAGGCAAATATTTTAATTTTCTTGTTCAAGTTAGTTTTTAAATTCTTATTTAGAAAAGACATTTTCTTTTAAGCTAAAAAAGAAAGAAAGGGTTTATTTCTTTTGTAAGTAAAATAGCCAAACAGAGAGCTAATTGTGGTAAGCTTGTTTGTTTGTATTGTAACATTATTGGTTAGCTCTTGTTAGAGTTATTTATACCAACTATTGACAGTGTAATTCAACATTGATTTCATTCTCTCCAAGACCATGGTTTATTGTTTATCCAAGAATCTACTGCTGTTGTAACTCTTGCACTATATTTTCCAGCTTCTCAGAGTTAAATAATCTAAACAGATTAGTCAATGTTCTCACACTAGGGATTTGATTGGTTGCAAAGTTAAATTTGTTCTTTCTTTGAGCAGACCCAGAAAATAAGACAAATAATTTTCAGATTATTCCAAAGAACATCATCATTACTGGAAAGCTGTGACCTTAACTTAGAGGAACAAATTCAAAAGTCTCCATTGCTCTGAAGCAACACATAGAATATACTCTGAAATCTATGCCAAAAATTTTGGCTTGTTTAACATTTTTTCTTATCTGTATTGGTATTATTATGATGGCTTTGCCTTTGAGTTTTTTTTATTATATGAAGATGATTTTCTATTTCTATCTTTGAAAGCTTAAGAGGATCTTATACATTTTTATAAATATTTATTTTTATGCTTATGTTTGCTTACATGTATGTACATATACCATGTTAATGTCTGGTACCTTTGCAGGCCAAAAGAGTATGTTGTATTCCTTGGAACTGGAGTTACAGTTGCTGAGATTGTTACTGGTCCTCTGCAAGAGCAGCAAATGCTTTTAATGGCTGAGCCACCTCTCTAGCCTCTGTGTTTATATTATTTTAAATACAAGCATCTGTATTTCTAATGCCTAACAACCTGCTATAACATAAAGGATCTCCATATTATACTTTACTATACTTTTTATATAGGCCCACAAATATACAATTTAAGAGCAGTATGAACTATTGATGCTTTTTTAGCAAATGAGTGTAATTCTTGTGGACACTGTGTTAATTGTGAGTATATCTGAAAACCAGAATGGGAATATGAAGCCAGGTCAGCACCATACACTCCTAAGCAGTGTCTAGTACACTGCAACATCTGTAGCAATAGGGCAGGCCAAACCACAGACCTCCAGGACATGCAGAAACAGCTGTCTTTTCTTGGTGGATGGGATGCAGTAGAATATTTCTAACATGAAAAATTGTCATTTAACCATTTGTAATTAATCATATTCTATTTTAGGGCAGGGTCTTGCTGTGCAGCCCAGGTTGGGATTCAACTCATTCCCCTCCTGCCTTAGCTAAGCCTTCCTGGTACTGATATTACAAATGTGCTGTGTCCCTATGCCAGTCTATTTTTTAAGTGTACATTTCAATAATTACATTTAAAATATCAGTAAATCACCACTATTTTTCAAAACTTTTCCTTCATCCCCAACAACCTATGTTGATAATATAGCAATTATTCTTTGCTGCCGCCTCATCTGATGACTCTTGTCTTTTTCCTGTTACCCTGAATTTGTCTGTTTTAGAAACTCTAAGTGGGTGGGACTATACAGCATTTGTCCATGTGTGTCTGCGTCACTCTGCTTGTCCTCAGGCTTTTGTGTTCTTTCACGTGGAGCTGATTTCCCTGGGCAGCAGGAAGAGGCAACCAGCACCCCCCACCCCCAACAAGAAAGACACTAATAATCTGGCTTGCTTCCTGCCTGCAGCTACAGGAAAGGCTTCTTCCCAAATCTTGTCTATTGTCCTAGGTCTTTGCCTATGGAGTTGAAGACCACCCTTCCAGTTGTCAGGGAACATATAGACACATCCCTCTATAGTGTTTTTCTCTTAGCTGAGAACTTGAGATTTACCCTCTCACCCCCATTTTCCCAAGGCAAACAGAATGGCCGCCATCTCTGCAGACAGCTGCTTTTCTTTAGTAGTAAAAGATAAATTTTCCTCCAGTGAAGACACACGTGGAGCCCCATCTTCAACCTGTAACTGTCTGGCTCTTCTTCTTCTTTATTCTTTTATCCACATGGCAAAAATACTACAAGTTGGGAATTTTCTTAATGGGGGCAAGAGAAAAATGCCTCACTAAGAATACTGACAAACTTGCGTGTGTAAGGATCTGAAATATTTTGTAGCAGCATGTGGGGTAATTTTCCAAGAAGAGTTTGAAAACAAGATTTCTAGACTTTTCTCCTAATTGATGGCTATGCATAAAAATGTATCATAAAATGTGTTTGAAATTGTACAGGGGCATGCCACTAACAAAGGCACTTTTATCAGGAAAATAGGGCTGTCTATGTGATATAAAACAGAAATGTGTTAATATTAAAATCATTTTGCTAATAAGTGCTCTTCAAATTATGTTTGCCAGTTGGCTGCTTTCTGGTGTTGACAATTTTTCAAACAAGAGCTTCAAGATTGGATTGTGCTGCTTTGGTTCTTACCACAGTGCAATACAGCTTCCTACTTAAAACTGGGACTTTAATAATGAGTTATAGTTAAATAGAACTCTTGTTCCCATTGGATGTTTTCAGTTTAAAACTTAGGGCTTATAAAATGGCCATGTGAATGAAACACTACTTCATTGAGGATATTGCAAAGAACAATATTTTAATTCAACACTGTATTCACTTTGTTCACTTTGAATATGAAGAAAATGCAACCAAGAACAGATATGGAAACAAGATTAGTTTTGTGATAAAGTTAAAATCATGGAGATCAGATGTTGTATGTATTCTCCAATTCCATGAATGCCACCTGCAAAACAATAGTCTCCTCAATGCTGTTCAAAGATTTGCTTAAAAGACTTGGAACCTTATAGCACAGTTCCTCCCTATGGACCAAACATAAGGATCTCTGTTCTTAGTATGGAATGAAGTGTAGATTACAAAGTCAATCCAACAGGTGTGTGTTAGCTTCAGTTAAGACTGCAGCCAGATGCAATCACTTCCGAGAAGGCCCATAGACGGGCAGGCAAATTCTTTCGGCTGCCCCATGGTTGTCTGTAAAATGACTTGTCATATAGGTCATGAACTTGTATAGGCCATGTCACTTGTATAGGCCATGTCAAATTGGGGGCTGAAAAGCAAACAGGGAGCTTAAAATTGGGTTCTGATATTGGATGCTCTCTCTTTAAATTATCACTGTCTAACCCTTATACATCCATTTATTCGTCTTTTGTATTAAGATCAAAGTAAGCGAAATGAAGCAAAGTATTGTTTGTTACAGAGGGAGACACCATATGATTGGATGTACTTCCTTTATCTTACCAAGGACAGCTTTGGATCAGACCAGGAAATATATCTTAGAGGGAGCTGAGTTGGTCAAAGACTAGGACTGGATCAAAGAGAAAATGGTTCACAATCTGACAATCAGGAAGAAGATGGGACCTGTATTGTTCCTATATACCCAACATTACTGAGAACTACCTGGTCCTCAGACCTGTAAGTCTTCAAAAGAGAATTTCTCTAGAATTTGACTTTTAAAGGAAGTATGAACACTCAGAAGCTGTCTTCAGAATCATGTGTCTTAACAGTGGCAGAATTCTCTCAACTAAGTATTCAAGAAACGCTGTACTAACATTAGGAATGGCCTCAGAGGGTTTGTTCTCATAACAGTACAGTATTTCTCTTTCCACCAGGGGAACTGAAGAACACCTTCCAATTTCAGCTCATAGGGAAGTATGTAAATATCAAACACTGCAAGCACTGAATGGCAGAGTTTTTGCAAAGACATTCTTAGATTTGGAGTAGTAGCCAAACCTGTCTTGAAACAGATTAACTCAGTTGACTAAAGGTCATCTTAGTCACTAGCTTAAGTATTATTATTGGACAATTCTGTTGGATTTTACTTGTTTGAAACATTAAATTTTCCCAGGTACAAAATACATTTTAAGACTGGACAATGATGTTTCACCAGTAGAAACCCAAGACTCAGTGAGAGTAGCAGGAGGAGCTGTGTCCGGGGAAGGAGCCTTTCGCATCCCAAGTTGGGAACCTGCAATTAAAGCCAGTTCACAATGTATTTCGTCATTCAATTTTTCTTTTAACCTAAACTTTCCAACTCCTCTAAGCTCCCATCCCTGGAAAAGTTCTGGCAGTCACATTTGTAACCCACAGTTTCTACAGCTTTTCATATTCTTACCATATCCTTTCTGCCTCTAAGCTTGGCTCCCCACATGTGGTCAGTAATGCCACCACTGCCGGAAGTGAAACTACTCAGCATGGACATGATCGCCCACACAAAGGCAAACATGCAGAGCAGAGAAGGCGTCAAGACACTCTGTCCATTTCTGGCTTAGCCATATTATCATCTTTCTATACATGCTCAAAAAGGACACAGAAAACAGAGAAACTCCTATCGGTCATACAAAAGCTAACCAATGAGTCTGGGTCTCCATCTCCTGCTCAGAGGTCAATGTGGGGTCTCACCTCTACAGTTCTCAGGAGCTTACTGGCAAGCTATTACTATAATCTATACTTCTGGATTTTCTTAGGATGATTTTTAAGGCAAATGCTCGTAGGTATTTTTTTCTAATATGCTCTATAGCTCTATATATCAGAATTGTGCTAGAAGCTTTCAAATGTTACCAATACTCATTTCATGACTTGTCAATTTTCACAAATGATAAAACTGATGATAGAGAAAGATGACTCAAAATACTGAAAATCCATTAAAGATGGTAGAATGTGAAGCAGTAATTTGTATGAAATGGCATTAATAAAATTTTGGCTCGTATAGAATAATCTCTTTGAAACTAAATTCATATGCATACATGCACACACACGTGAACATTACATCTATCTTAAAGATCTCAATGGGAAGCCAGTGCTTATGTGTCTGGTGCTGATTTTCTAACAACAGAAGCCTTTTTGAAGAGCCTGCTGCAGGCATGACTGACAGCTATACCTGGCCAGAGCACGGGTGCTTCACATAAATATCCAGGACTTTAAATGAGACCTGGGAGTCTTTTGGAATAAATACCTCCAGGCTTGGTGGGACCACTGCCAAGCACACTCATTCTGTTCTTTGCCTGCAACTATTTGTGAACTAGGATGCTGGGGTCTGTGGACTCAGAGTATTTTAAGATGCTTCTATTATATTTTATACAGAATTATGAGTATTTTAAAACGTCCCTCTACTATCATAGATAATGGGAAAAAAGAGCAGTTAGTTGCAAGGTTTCTGAAGTGAGATATTTGAGTACATAAAACAGATTTTAAAAATTGCATTGGTGGCACCAAGTTCTAGCATATAAATTGATTTCTGTACCAGCAAACTCACTTTTTAGATAACTGAGGTACAGCTGGTAATCTACAACATCAGTTTGAATGGCATGTTCAATAACCAATGAACTTTTAGAAAATGGGCTCAAGGTGCTGTATCATTTTGTCACACTTAAGAACTGGCTCTTTACAAATAGGAAATACTTTGAAATCACCACCAACAGCCACCTCAAGCCACCTGCTTTGCTCCAGGCAACTCTCAGGTCAGGACAGCTGTTTGAAGCTCTCAAAGCTCAGCCTTTCTGATAAAACTTGCTTTATTTATTTATTTGAAGGGCCTTTTTTTTTTTTTCCTCTGAGAAATGACAAGATGTCTCCCTATCAGATTCAGCTCAAGACATAGCCCTATTTGCAAAAGAAGGGCTCCCAGCAGCAGTGGATGCCAAAGAGCCCTTCTCTATTGGCTTTGGTCTTAACTTGGCACAGTGTTTCAGATGGTATTCATTTGGAATAAGGAGATCGATGACATGGCCTGTCCAATCCTCCTCTGTAAGTGGCTTTGCTAGAAGTGGGTATGGGCAGCAAAATATAAATTCTTCTGTCTGTAGGCAACCGAAAACATACCAACTCATCTTGGAGTAATTTAGCCAATAAGATGATTTAGAGGACAGTTCAGTGGCACCATTTTTGGAAGGCAAAAGCTTAGCAGAAGGGATATAAATCAAAGGTGACTGGCAGGTAAAGGATATATGCAGCAATCAGCCAAGCCATGTGCACACTGGCACAAATTCAATAAGATCATTTATAAAAATTTTAAGGCAGAAGTACACAAAAGGGGGTCTGGTGCTAACTAAATCCACAGATAGCTTACATGCCACTGAAATAAACACTTCCAGATGCGGTGTACAAAACCCTTTCACAGAAAGAAATGTTTTCTTTCATAAATCTGAAGGAGGGACTTTTAGCAGAAAGAGCAAGAAAAAAAATCTAAGACTGAGATGAAGCCTTAGGACTAGAAGTGTTTGCTGAGCAATGACTTGTAGCTAATGGTGAGCTCTGCAGCGCTCTCCAGCCAGAAGCACCAAGCTAGGGAGACTGGCTAGGGTGTCCTCCACAGTTCTAGAAAACCTAGACTCTTAACGTTGCCAGTGCTCCTGTTAGAGTTTCTTTTGTGGGCCTCGAGTTGGGACAATGGGCTCACACAGGTAAGTAAAGACAGCTCGGTGAAGGATGCCATGGAATGGACAGCAGCAGGAGGCTGCTGTAGACACAATTTCTACCCTAAACTCAAAACCTGGTGAGATTACAACCATCTTTCAGGAATCCATGACCAAACTCACCAGTGGATTAGAAAGTTAATTTGTTAATCAAACTAGCATAATATGGAGGTCTTCGGGGTCAGAAATGAAATATCCATAAAATCAAACAGAAAGCAATATCTTTTCTGCTGTGAGGTTTAGGTCATTTATGGATTAAGCACTGTTCATGCTCCTTAGCAAGCAGCCAGGACACCAACCAGGGATCCTCTCAAAATCAGTTTCGGTGTTGAGTCTTTAAAATCAAGTTCTCAGTAAGCCTCTGAATGCCAAATTGAATCTGCAGAACATTTTTAATTGTGTGGTGGTGAACATTAAACAATGGCCACATTTCACTCTCATTAAGAGTGCTGCTGCAGTTATTCCATATGCCAAGTAGTCCTGATCGAATTGTGTCTTCTTCATTTTCATTACCTCTCCCAAGGAGAGGCTCTTCTGGCTTCTCACTTCAACATGGCACAGTGGCCACCTCTTTAGTGTTTACCACATCATGTCAGGCAACTCTCTTCCCATTACCATTGGAGTTATGGTCTCTAATATAAAGTGGTACAAATCCACTTTTTGTCCCCCAAACCTAAAATGTCTCCTCTGTGGCATCAGCTATCTAAACTTTCCAGATAAGACCTGGGAAGCCCAGGTCGTCTGGTTTGGAGGAGGACCCTTCGGGGGCCGTAGAGTGCTCACCAAGCACACAGAAGTCTTGGATTTCATCCCCAGCACTACATAACTGGGCATGGGCTGTTGAGCATACCTGCAATCAGAGCACTTGAGAGTAGGAGGCAGGAGGACCTGGAGTTCAAATTCACCCTTGGCTGCATAGGGAGTTGGTGGCCAGTCTGGGACTCTGTCTTAAACAAACAAACAAACAAACAAACAAAACTTCTTCAGCACTTCTCTGGACTCCTGACAAAGCTGATTCTCACTTCTGCCTGAGCAGCCATGCTACTTTCCTACATCTCACTGTTGTCCACCAGATTTCTGTTCTTCCTGCCTTTCCCAAACTGTCACTCACTTTACCCTTTTCTGGTAAATTTGGTTCATGTGTAAATGAGCCTCCAATTGCTCCTTAGCTTGCCCAGGAAGGCTAAGCAATCCTTTTTTTCTGATTCTTCAGTCTCAGCAGCAAACAGGACACCCAGGTACCCTTTTCAAGCAGCATGTTTTTAACATAGTTTGTAGCAAATATTTACTGAATCAATGGAGATACAGAGCTATAAGTAAGCTCAGGGTATGGAGGACATGAACACTGGTCTTTCCACTTATACACTGTGTTCAGTAGAAGTGCCTGCTCTTATACTCAGAAATCAAGCCCTTTAAAGATACATGACATGAAGGACTTCATTCTGCCTGAATTGGCTCTGAATTGCTCCAGTTCTGGTAAGTGACAACACAAACTCATAGCAGTGCACAGAATGGCTTTGCCTCACTTTTTAGTCATTTGTGAATGTACTGTGTGGGTGACAGGCATCACTTGTCTAATTATTAAAACTAAAGTGACACAAGAGTTCAGTGAAAGCAGAAACCCATCACCCTGCCTTTAGACAATGGCTTCTGAGAGAAGCTCAGTACAGACTGGCTTTCTTGTCTCTGCTTTTCCCCCTTCTCCCTACTGACAACCTGCTTGGATGAGGGAGTTTTGTCAGGTATATGGATTTACTTATTAAACCCTTACCTAATTAGTCTTGAATACGATCATGTGTGTTGGGGTTGGATTAGGAATGCAGAATACGAGTCAAAGCCAGAAACAGAGCCTCTAACTTCTCCACTGGAAACCCTGAAGTCTGCACAAGTGTTTAAATTGGAATTGACGGCAACCTGTAGGTGAGGCTGTGAACCCTGGAAGCCAAAAAGGGACTCAAAACCTCCCTGCCTAGAACTTCACCAGGTGGCGCGGCCCAACTATCACCCTGAATGCACCTGGGCAAATTCAGAGTCTGACACCCGGCTCCCTCATGACCTCTGCCAACTAATCAGTGAAAATCTTTCCAGATCTGGAGCCTACTCCACAGACTGGGCTCATGCCCAGAACAGCAAGTGACTCCAAGCAGTAGGAAAGCCTGCCCAGGTGCCAGGGAGAGACTTCACATCTGACTGACATATGGGCTCTGAACTTTCTCTTCTCACAGCTTGAGGTCATGAAGAGGGAGCATGTGGGGGTGGAATGTTCAATTCGTACATACACAGCCTAGGGATTTGGTTTAAATCAAATTGTAATTACAACACCAGCCAGGAAAACGAGGCATGATTTTTTTTTCCTGCACATTTTTCTTACCTTGCATATGAACTTAAATATATGTTGGGCACAATAAGAGTAAGTATCAGTTTTTTTTTTTTTGGAAATTGTAAATTCCCTTTTACAACAGTTCACTTATGTTATAAAATTAACAGTGCAACTAACTATATCAGTAAGTTAAATAATGGTTTACTGATTCATATTTGTTGAGTAAAGCATGTAACACAAGAATGGAAAAAAATAAGTTTCCTTTTTTCAAGTTATATTTTGATAATTTTAGCATTCTGTGAAGTGTTTCCTACACTGAGTTTGAATGCCCATCACTTTCGTGCTGCCCTAAATTGCTAAGGAACACCCCTCCTCTCTCTCTCTCTTTCATACACACACACACACACACACACACACACACACACACACACACACACACACACACCCTTCAAAGCAGCCCAGATACTCACATTGGGTAATTGATTAAATTAATTGGAGATGCTGACTGTTACCACAAAATAAAGGTCCAGAAAAAGCCATCACTGTGGATGTTAGAGAAAAATACCAGCTTCTGATAATACTAGGAGGCTTCAAAGTGGGCTTGGAACAATTCTTCTTAACAAATTCCACTGCTGCAGAGACCACATGGAGTAAGATCTCGCTCTTCCTCCCGACGTCTTGCTGAAGATACTCAGGGAACAGATTTACAGAACCTTAGCTCCATTTGGCAACACAGAACCATGCTGTTATGCTTCTCAGAGCAGAAAAGGATGAATGATGAAGTTATCTACATAATAGTGAAGATGACAGAACAGTAACCTTCACTCACAGCCCCTATCAGAGCAGAGACGGAAATTCACAGAAGGCAAAGACCTCCCCCAAGCCCACCCCAAGGGGAACCCCAGAAAAGACTCATCTGAAAAGTCTGCTCTACTACTACTCTAAGGAATGACCCAATAGTCAAGGTTGGACAAGCCTACTCCATAAGTCATGTGATCAGGTACAGTTTCATGGTAGAACTATAATATACAAATCTTCCTTTTAAAATGAAAAAAAACTATCTCCTCAAATGGAGCCCAGTTTGTAGGCTATGGATACCAACACTGTGGCCATCCTACCATACACACTTCTAACTGCTGAAGAGAGTAGTCCGAGGTGGAAAGCTCTGGATATAGGAGATGTAGTTCCTTAGCTCTCTAAGGTCCACTGTGACTACCTACTATGGTATTTTACCTGCTGCAGTAGTGACACTCTCACATATAGCTTTGAAGCTGCAGCACTCAGGTGGTCAGTCATAGGGGGTTAGCCTCTAGAAAGCCATAGACTGAGTCCTAGATGTCCATGCAGGGGCTGAGGTGATTTACCTCCATATAGCCCATGGTCACCTAGCTTCAAGCTCAAGCACAACTCACAGTGGGGAGACTGAAAATGGTTCATATAAAACCAGCCCTGCAATTTTAGAAAGCCAGAGAAACTGTCCACTGAGTATGATGACATAATCCCATGTGTAATGCCTACATCTGTTTTAGCTTCTCCTGATATTCAAGTAGAAAAATACATTAACTCCCCGAGCTTGCATAGGATCAGGTAACTTTCTATGGAGCTAGAGTAGGAGAGGATAAAATTCCACACATAAGCATGGTTATTAACCTAAATAACCAAGTGCATCCATAGAAGTAAGTCCTTCTAGCTGTCTTAAATGCTGAGGCAGAATCAAGGCTTCTTAAAGCTAGTTAGAGCCTCAGAATGTGGGCCTAAGAGAGGCTTTTCAGTATACCAGAAGACACCCGAAGACACCCTGCAAGTGCATGAAGTAGCTAGCCAAATCTGTGACAGCTGCAAGCATACTCAACCCTGTCATCCCGAAGCATGCAGACACACACACACGCACACGCACACGCACACGTGGCTGTCAAGCTCCATCTCCTGTCTGTGTCTCCCTAGCACTGGATTATGGGTGTCTGCCACTATACTCAGATTTTTCATGTGGGTGCTGGAGATTGGATTCAGGTCTTTTTGCTTACATGGTGTGTACTTTATTAACTGAGCCATCTCCCTAGCCCTACTTTGACTATTTTGACTTAGAATTTTACACAAATGAATAATAACAATATCTGAGGATATTCGATTTGTCTTAATTTAATGTTCTATTACCTCTAAATATCCAAATATTTTATAAATGTAAAATAAGGAGAAGTACTAAGGAGAAATTGGGTAGAAACTTAGATATTTGAATTTTTATGGAAAGTCAATTTTTCCTCAATAAATTTCTGGGAGTTCTAAATCATTATTAACTGAAAAAGGGATAATACATATATGTAATATATATGTATTACATATATATATATTCCCTCCTGATTCTCAAAAAACAATTAACATGTGGTACATTTATCATATAAAACTAGCTTAAAATAAAATGTTCTCCAAATAGATATATTATTTTTAATATCATTGCTTTTCATTCAGAATGGGGTGAGAGAAAATTAAAATTTCAGTTTTATAATTTACTAGGTCAAATACAGTTGAATGAGAAATTTACTATCATTACTACTTTGTTCAATTTTGGATTACTCTGGGAGAGAATGTAAAAAGTTCAGTAATAAAAGAATAGAATAGCTAAAGGGAGGAAGACATTCCACCTGGATCTGAGAGAACCCTGTCAGATTCAACCCTCAGAACACAAACATCAGTGCCACTCCATCTTATAGATTACAACTCTGAGATTTAGAGGAAATGAAGTGACCCGGGTAAGGTCAGACAGTAAGAATAAGAGCTGGTTCTCTTTGCCAGGGCTTCCGAGAGCTCTCAGTAGTGCTACCTAAGGCCACCAACTCACACACGTGATTGTGTCATCAACTGAGAGGATCCTCCAGTGACTACCTTGTGTACTGACACCAGAGAGCTCCATGAATGAAGTGGTCCTACTGCCTTTGATGGCCTGCAAGAGTCAGGAGTTCCCTTTTGCATTAGGTAGGTTTTTCTTTTTTAAGTTTTGTTCATGACTTTCAGGTACTATTTTAGGATGCGTCTCACAAATCCTGTTTCCTCTTGCTGCCTGTAAAGTGCCTCTGGACCTTTGGCATATGACTATCATCTTTTCTCTCCACCTCATCAGGCATTATTTAGCTGTAAACTATGCATTTGATACTTTTATATTTTCAATCTCTTAGTAAAGGGTAGTTCTTTCTATCTGATTTCATTTTTAAATTGTTACTTCCAGTAACTCCACATCTTGGAGGTTTGTCTTCCTTTTGGCTCATTGCTTAAACTATCCCTGTTTAAAAAAGATACTCGATTTTTTTTTTTTCTTTTTCACTATGTGACCTGAGATTGGTAGTGTGACTCTAGTCAGCAGTATTCAAATCATGTTCTGGTTCACTGGTTGAATGTGAGGCTTAGCATGCATGTGAGGCCCCAGTCTAATCCTCTACATCGATCATTCAATCAATCAATCAATCAATCAATAAGCAAATACAAGACAGGGTTTAAATATCAAACTGCTAGCCAATGTTACAAAAAGACTTCAAGAGACATTTCTAAATGTATCTTGCTGCCACATTGAGAGTTCATGTAATTCTGAGTTACTATTGGTAATATAGAATTAAAATCTTTAGGCACAAGGGGAAAAAAAGGACATGATATAATTTAGAAGAAAACATCCCAAGACTAAAAGCTAGTAAGTTGTATTCAGGTAGAAGTGTATGCTGTGTCTTACTTATTATTTATTCATTTGGTTATTAATCAGTTATTGCCTTGCATATTCTGTATGGCACAGTCAATATGAAAGTTTCTACAAAAATAATGTACAAAAATGAGTTTTACTGTTCCTTGTTTATACAAATTGAGCCTCCTTTCTGAAGGTCAAACCCTATTTGTTGGAAGCAGAGGGAGTTGGAGAAACATCCATTAACATAAATAAAAGATATAGGCAAGGGCTGTAAGATGAATGTTCAAGTAGAGCTCGCACACAAACACACTTACTCTTAAGGCTGCTGAAATATCAAGTCTTGAATTCTCCATTTAAAAACAAGCCCTGATTATAAGCTTTCAAATTATTTAAAGATGTGAAAGTCTGTCTGCAGTTGAGCCCTGTTCAAAGCCAGAACAGAAATCATTTCTTCTTCTTCCAACTCAAAGTATGTTTAGGAGAAGGACATCTGATAGAAGTGGCCGTGCCAGTCCAACCAACTCTAAATACAAAACGCTTCGAGCAACATTTGGATACATATAATTTGACAAAAAGTTTTGTAAACTTAAGCTTTGAAAAAATAGAAACTATAAGCTCCAGCAAAAAGCTTAATATGTAATTGAAAGAAAATAATATTTTGTAGAAAAAAATTTGCCCTTCCAAAAAGAGACAAAAATGACTAACTTTTATTTCCCAAGAGAATTATGCTACTTTTATACAACAAAATTACAGCCACCACAAATTGCTTTCAACAATTCCATCGCTTCTTCATTTGACCACTTGAAAATCAAGATTCTTTCAGATTATAAATATAACTTTTTATAACTCTGTTATTACGTACTGTGAATGGGGAAAGAGGGCCAATCTTGTGGCCGTAGCGTCGAATGGCTTCTCTGATGTGGCAGGGCTGGATGGCATCGCTGTGAGCCTCAACACCACAGGCCGCAGTGCTCTGGGACAGAAAAACACATAAATTGTTACTAAATCAAAAACACACAACAGAACTACAGTGTATAAAATATGAAAATAAACCTTTATAAAATGGGCCATTTTCCCCTTAGGATGCACACCACTGCCGCCATACACTACATCTAAAAAGAAAGTTCCATTAGCAAATCAAAGATGACTTTTCCATGACCCCGTCCAAGCAGACCCACCAAATGCAGTTTTTATGCCTTCCAATATTTCACCCAAGCCTGCATGTCAGGTAGGAGTGCACAGCCACTTGTGTGCCAGCAAAAAGTGTCATGGGGGCTCGTTGAAAGACCCACAGGAAGCTCTTTTCAAAAAAAAGTTTAAACATTTATTATTATAAATGTTTCTTGGGAGATTCTTGGGCTTATTTTTGAAATGACTTGAGTCATGAATTTAAAATGAGAAAATGTAAAATGGTCATATATTTGTCATATTGGGGACTGTCATAGAAGTCCATTTAATTTGATTCTTAATATTTTAGGTGTCCTGGTATAAAGTAAAATAAAAGCTTCATATTTTACCTCATGTATGAAAGGCATGTTTGAAATCACAAAAAGACAACAAGGATTTAGTGCAATGAGAGTGTGAATACAAACTCAGGAAACTATATGTACATGTATATATGTGTATATATGTATGTGTGTGATACAACTTCAAACAATTAAAATTCTCTCTGAATTGTCAGTGCATTAAAAGGCAGAGAACTGTCCTAGTCATGTCTGCAAGTTCAGCCTTGGGCCCAGCTACCTTGGGTGCAGATTGGAACCCATCTGTTACCAGTTCTGTCAATATCTCTGGGCCTCAGATATCTTTTTTTCCCCCATCTGTACATTAGGGTAATAATTCTAAGTACTTCACAGGCTGGCTGTGAAAATAAATGAATTGAAATATATAGGGCACTTAGAATTATAGTGACAGGCTATACTGGGCCAGATTATCATTTAAGGATCAAAAATGGGATGCAGAATGCACAGTAGGCACTAGATGTCAGCTCATCTACTGTACAGAATTAAGAGAAAGAACTCCTCAGTCTACATGCTAGAACCCATGCACAGTCACCCAATTGGTGTCGTTTGTTTTCTTCAGCCTATGATTACTGCAATTTTTCTGATAATTCTCACAAGTCTGACATCATGTTGACTCACACGGAATATAATTCTTTATGTAGAACCTCCATGGCTAACAGTTTGAGACGATCTCACCAAAATGAAAAACACAGCCTCTCTAACTCAGCAATTTTACATTTAGGAATTTTCCTAATGATACATTTCAAGAGTACAAAATAATATTTATAGACATACACATAAATAGTTAATACACTGCTATTTGGATTGACAACTAACTGCTTACCAGTAGGACTAGGCAAATAAATTATGATGTGGTCATTCAAAAAAGCAGAAAAGATGATACCCATTATGGACCCTTCTGGAATGATTCTCATAGTGTGATTCCTAAGATACGTTATGTAAAAAACCAACAAAGTATTCAATCACTCAGTGCTCTGTGAGGATTCAGTGAATATCTTACTAGTGCTCTCATGGGAGTTCAGTGGCTGGCAAGAAGACAAGGGTCAGAGAAAGATTTACTTTTCATTACATTCTTCCCTGGACTTTGAAAATACACTTTCAGTCTATCTACAAATGAGCCAAACAATGAAAATTCCTACCAAACAAGAATATCTGCTAATTATCTAAGCTGAAGAAAGACTTGTAAGGATTCAGGCATTATTCTGGCCTGCCCCTGTCACCTGGCAGAATGCACTCAGGCAGTATCCTCGGTCAGCCCAGGGTTCCATGAGTACTAGTCTGCACGCAAAGGACCCTTTAAAAGACAGCTCCCCGCTGCCCCGCCCACTTAGCCTCTTTTCCTGCTGTTCCCCTGGGGCAGGCAGGACTTTTCCCGTCTCCCTCTTCTCTTCTGTCCTCTCGGTGTCTCTTTACCTCTTTTCTCTTTCCTTCCCCCTTCTCTGCCCTTTCTAATTTTCTTTGCATGCTTTCTCAATTCTCAGTCCATTTCATTTCACCCTTGGAAGGAATAAATAAGAATAAAATGCAACCATCAGGTCCCAGATGTGGACAAAGCCTCTGCAGTGCGTCTGTCTTGCTCTGTGACTCACACACCTGCCTTTATACTTGATGCCTGTCAAAGAGGTGGCAGGATCCTCTCCATTTGTGGAAATGTATGCAAGTGTTGAGCTAATTTAGAATCTAAAGAGAAAATCTTCCAGTAGGAACTCAAGAAGAGGAAATAAGAAGTAGACACCAAAGTTAGTATCCTACACAGAAAATGAAGCTCTAAGCCCTTCCTAAGTACAATTTCCCTATGGTCCTCGCCTAAATTCACTGTTTTCTCCTTGAAAATTGCATTTAGTTATTTCTTAACTGAAGGCAAAGATGGGACTTCTGTTAAGTTCACCAATAGATTTGATTCTGTTTGTAGAAGGTTTTGTCCCAAACCTCTTAAGTTGGTGGGTAATGGCAATCCAATAGGACCTAGGAAGCCTGAAGTAGCAGATTATCTGGTTTGAGTCTACCTGCCCTCCCCAGATGCCTACATTGAGATCTTCATGTCCAAGAGCATTAGGAGGCAATGCAGGATGAGGATAGAGCTCCCACTCTTATTCCCATGTGAGGTTAGATGACTTTGTGCATGAAACTATATGCAGATATTCACTAACTACTGAATTCTCCAGCACCTTAACTCTGGACTCCCTAGCCTTTGGAATGTGAGAAGCAAATTTGTTGGTAAACTGCAAAACTTATAGCATTTTACTCTAGTAGCCTGAATGGACTATGACAGAATAAATTAGAAATAACCTGTGCTCATTAATTTTTTGTTTTGTTTTTTTGAGATAGGGTTTCTTTGTATTGCTTTGGAGGTTGATCTGGAACTGGCTCTGTAGACCAGGTTGGCCTCCAACTCACAGAGATCTGCCTGCCTCTGCCTCCCCGGAGCCCTTGGATTAAAGGTGTGTGCCACCAACGCTCGGCTAAGATTTACTTACTTTTATTTTATGTGTATAGGTGTTTTGCAAAGATTCAGACCTCAAAAGGTACAAATGAGAAGGGATCGTTATCAAACTCTTAATAGTCTTCAGAAGCTGCTAGGGGAAATTTTTCAACTGCAGACAATTATTGGTGTGGAAGGACATGACTTAAAGCTTTTAAAAATGGCACTTAAAGGTGACAAGGACTTAAACAGTCCACGAATATTATCCCATGAAGTGGAAAAAGAATTGCAATGGGTGGAAAGCAGAACACTGGATGCACATGTAGATCAAGGAGACCCTAATCTAGACTGTATTCTGGTCACATTACCACCCAGAGAATACCCTTCTGGGATTCTGATGCAGAGAGAAGACATTATATTGGAGTGGATATTTCTGCCACATAAACAGAATAAAAAGCTAAAGACATATATAGAAAAGATTTCTGATTTGATTCTAAAGGACAAATTAAGACTTTGTCAACTGACTGGAAAAGATCCAGCAGAAATTATAGTACCTTTAACTAATGAGGACATTTCCTCCTTATGGAAAGATAATGAATACTGGCAGATAGCACTTACTGACTTTTTGGGAACAATTAACAACAACTATTCCAAAACTGACAGAATTAAATTCATAAAAAAGAAAGTCTGGATCCTTCCACGTATTGTAAGACAAACTCCTATTTCTGGAGTTCTTACCTTCTACACTGATGCCAACAAATCAGGTAAGGCAGGTTATAAATCAGGAGAGGTAAGTAAAGTGGTTCAAAGTTCATATACATCTGTACAGAAGGCAGAATTATATGCAATTCTGATGCTACTTATGGATTTTATAGAGCCTCTTAATATAGTTACTGAGTCTCAATATGCAGAGAGAGTCATCTTACACATTTGAGACTGCACAATTCTTTACCAACAATACAGAATTAACTTCACTGTTTATACAATTACAGGAAATGATCAGAAACAGAATTAATCCTATATATATTACACAGATCCCATACGGGTCTGCCAAACCCACTAGCACAAGGCAATGATGAGATTGATCGTTTATTAATAGGAAGTGTGCTAGAAGCCTCAGAATTTCATAAGAAACATCATAAATAGCAAAGCTTTGAAAAAGGACGTCTCCATCATTTGGCAACAAGCCAAGGAGATAGTGAGAAATTGTCCTACCTGTTCCTTTTTTAATCAAGCTCCATTGCCAACAGGCTGTAATCCTAAGGACATTCAGAGAAATGAGGTTTGGCAGATGGATGTCTTTCACTTTGCAGAATTTGGAAATTTGAAATATGTGCATCATACTATAGGCACATTTTCAGGGTTCCAATGGGCTACTGCTCTTAGCTCTGAAAAGGCCGTTTCTGTTACTACACATCTGACAATGCTCCAGCATATGTCTCTACTAAATTGGAACAGTTTTTCAAATATTATAACATAAATCATGTAACTGGTATACCACACAATCCTACAGGACAAGCAGTGGTAGAGAGACCCAATAGAACACTGAAAGAAATGCTCCACAAACAGGCTGAGGTAACAAAACCCCCCAAACATAGTTTACATAATATGTTATTAACACTAAACTTTCTTAATGGTAATGAGAAAGGACAAACAGCTGCAGAAAGACACTGGACTATGGAAAACAAAACAAAACAAAACAAAACAAAACTGCTAAACTGAATCAGCCAGTATACTTCAAAGATGTACTGACCTCTGCATGGAAACCCCGGCATGTGTTACGTTGGGGAAGGGGTTCGCCTTTGTTTCCACAGGAGAAGGAAAAATTTGGATACCATCAAAGTTAATCAAGATTTGAATCGAAAAAGAAAAACCTCTCAATGAGGAAGAATGACAGGTAACACAAGGTATATTTCATAAACTGAATAGAAACCTCCCAAAGGAAAGGGAAGTGTTTTGCCTTTATGTTCACAGTAAAACTCATCTCCAGAAGGCAAAGGACACTGCATGGGTAGATACTTAAGAAGAGAAGGTAGCTATAACCACCAAACAAAAGGAATGTGCCATATGGTTAACTTTACAGCTGTCTCTCAGCGAACTCTCTCTCTCTCTCTCTCTCTTAATTTCTTAGTCCCTATTCAATTAAACTAATGCTGGCTTTAAAGTTGGATTGGGCTTTCCTCTAAATCCAAGCACATTGTTAAAATAAACTTCTGTACTATATCAAGATGCCAATTGATGTAATACAGAATAGGAGAAAGATTAGGGACTGTTGTTTTTCCTTTCTTGGCTTTTTTCTCTCAAGGTGTACACCCTTTCATAATTCTTATCATAATCCCATGGTTGCCTTTCCCGGTATGCATACATATACAAGCAAACATTTCTCTGCTAACATTTATGTTTGAGTCCCGCACAGCCAATGAAGACCTGCCTGACAGCAATCTCTGGACGCTTCGGAAAGAAAATGGGCCACACCTCCTCGAGTACACTGGATCCAACTTGCTTTGTTTCAACTGACACTCTGGCCAGAACTTCGGGTACTGACTTCAATCAACACAAGAACTTCAATCAAGATAAGGACTTCAACCTGGACCTTCAATCAAGCATCTCCTACCAGACATGGACTGGATATAAACCATTCAGGACTTTCATTACACTAACATTTCTTCCCGCAGGACCCCACGAGGCTGTCGTCATCCCAGTTGAATAGAAGTAGCATGAAGAATACTACGCCCCCTTTCCCTACTGTTGACACTTAGTTAGGGATAGTTTCCTATTGTTTAAGGTTGGTTTTGGAAGGAGGTGTTCAAGTTTGGACATCTCTTTCAGATGACTTTAAGGTTTAGTTTGAATAGTTATAGTTAAGATGTGACATTAGTAGATTATTATAACTTCTTGTAATTTGCCCATATGGTTGTTAATGATAGATAATTTACACTGTTAAGTTTTAATCCTCTTTTAGACTAAAAGGGGAATTGTAGGGAAAATGTTAACCACGCCCTCTTGGGGGCTGGCACAGGTGACGCAGACCATGCACACTGAGGTGTGGTCAGAGCGACTTAGCAAGACCTTAAATATGAGAGTCGCCTGCATGTGGCTCTCTCTATTCCCTAACCTGCCTGGGTGTATAAGACTGACTCTGTCTCGTGAGTACTTTCCCAATAAAACATCTGCTCATCAAACTTGCCCTGACTCCCTTGCGGTACTCATTAACTGGGCCCCACAAGATCTATATTTTCTTGGTTTGTCCACTGAGTTCATTGGAAGAGAGATTTGTAATTTAAAAGTTTATATTCCTAATAATTTTCATTTCAACAAATACCTTATACCCATATCTGGTTTCTTAACAAGGTGCTTAGAATCTGTTCAAATTAAAGGGATAGTCCATATTTAGAAATATTAACTGAGTAGTGATTTTAGTATTTTCTAATCTTTAAAGTTGTTTAGGAAAAATTAACACTAAAGGTATTTGTTCTCTGTTTCCAAGAATTGTGTATATATCTCAAACACATGAGAAGTGTTAGATTTTTTTCTATTCTCATTATCTACACATTTTAGGTATTGTTAAGTTTTCAAAAGTAAAATCAACATATTTTGATAGAATATAGGGTCCTGTTGCCCACAGAGCATTAGCAGACGTGTCCATGCTCAACAACGGTTGTTGCCCTTCTTTCGGGGATTTGGTAAAGTCCACATGCCAGTTCCTCCTCTTCTTGGCTGCATTCATACTCTGTGTATTTTTTCATGTCATGCTTCTTCATCCGGGGACTGATGCCAAACACTGGATACTCAAGCAGCAGACGGAGCCCCCCACATCCCTGAATTGACTCTTGCCTCTTTGTTGTTCTTTGTTAGTTACCACTGCACAAAATCTCTTAGCAGTTTGAACTCTCAACTGTGGTAGACCAAAATTATTACTACCCAGAAACCGGCTGACCCTGGATCTCGACCATGTCTATGCCCGTTCTGATTCTCCTTCTAAGATGGAAAAGTCTGGACAAGGTAAAGAGTGTCCTATTGTTTCTCAGTCTTGCTCTTACTCAGAATAACTCAGGGTTTCAGGGACCTTGAATCTCAGACAACTGTTTCTTATTGTCTCTCTATTTACAATGGTGGATTAGATCTTATGCTAAGTTTGAAAACTTTCCAAGGAAAGAGCCATTGTGAAAACTTAGCATCCATGTACCCACGCACCAATCATGTCATCTGTCACGTGGACAAGGAGTGCTTTTCCCGCTGCTGTGCAAAACTCTCAGGCCTCACCCTCTGAGATTTGAGGCCAAAGCACAACATACACAGCATAATTTTCTCATCTCAGGGGTTTAGGAAGATAGTCACTGTGAGAATAATAGTCCTATATAACTAGGAAAAGTTAATCTTTAATTACAGATATGGAAACTGGAAGTCAATTAAGGAAAAGATAAAAAGGATTTACTGAATTTAAAATTTCAACTTTTTTTTTTTTTTTTTGTTTTTTGAGACAGAGTTCCTCTATGTAACAGCCCTAGCTGTTTTGGAACTCTGTAGACCAGGATGGCCTAGAAATCACAGAGACCCTTTTACCTCTGCCTCCCAAGTGGTGGGATTAATGGCATATGCCACTATGCTCATCCACAAAAAATTCAAATATTTTAAATATCATCTGTTCTTAACTTTTCCAATTTTACCCCATTCAATAAATAGGAGTAAAAATAATGAATAAGCCACAGAGATAACTAAATATCACATTTTTTTGTTTCTAGTACACAAAGCTTGGAGTATACGTTGGAGGCTTAATTATTTTATTTGTATTTTATCCACTTTTTTTTTTTTTACTGAAATGACACTATATGTTTTTATCACATGAGACAATATAGTGAAATATATACATATTATGGGAATGTTAAATGTAGCTTAAACAAATATGTTGTTTCACTATCATTAATTATTATTATTATATTTTTGGTGATCATGTAACTTTCACATTTTATATTATTGAAGAATCTTAGCCAATCTGCTGTACAAATTGTGTCATAAAATTTATATAGTTCCATATCCCTGTGAGACTATATTATTCTTTCTGTGTAATGAATTGTACAATTATGTCACCATAACTGCAGTTTTCAGTGGGAAAATGACAATATACACAAGTGGCTGTCTATAGAAAATTGTGTATGGATATATGGAGAGAAATAATTAATGATCTCAGAATGGAAAATTATTAATTCTGGTACAAATAATTTCTGATTTAGGAGAAATCAGATATAGAGTGGAAAACCTTAACTGTGAAATACCCCAAACTTAATATTTTCAATAAGATAAAGAAAGAAGTGTTTAAATATTCAAGTGAAAAATTCCTAGAATTTCCATAATGTATGAAGAATTATCTCATACATATTCAATTATGAAGTTAATTACAAATCCTTTCTACACACTTTGAAAAGTAAGCAGAGAAGTGTGCAGCATGTGAAAACAATGATATACATATGTTGATTTAAAATGTAAAACAATGGATGCCAGAAAACAGTGGAATGACATAGTTTAAATATTGAAAGACAAAACTATCAGCCTAGAATTCCATATTGAAATATCTTTCAGGAATAAAAGAACAGGTATTTTGGGAAAAATGGAAACTAAAAACAAACCATCACTAGCAACTTGCACTTTAATCTGTGTTAAATCAGGTGGAGAAATAATAAGACTGAGAAGTAACCCTACCTGGATTAATGCTTTACTGTAAAGTTACAATAATCAAGCCAGGCAAATACTGCAAATCCCACAGATAAGTCAGTGAAACAGTTGGAAGCTCTGACAAAAATTCCCTTTAGATATGCAGTCATCTGACTTGTCACAAAGCTGCTATAGTTCTGCAGTGACTAGAAATCCATGTATAAAAACTGAGTGTGTTGGGGATGGAGAGATTGCCTAGTAGTTAGAGCACTAGATGTTCTTCTAGGGGACTCAGGTTGGATTCTCAGTACCCACATGGCACCTCACAAAGGTCTGTAGTTCCAGTTCTTAGGGACCCATCACCCTATTCTAGCCCTGGAGGACACTGCATGCATTTGACACACAGACATACATGGGGACAAAACCCACATATGCATAATTAAAAAAAAGAAACCATGAATGTGGCTTCAGCTTATACAATATATTGTATAAATTACTTTGCTTACACTGAACTACGTGTAAAACTAAAACCATAAAGCCTACAGAAGGAAGAGAGACTATCATCATGCCCTGGACGCAGGAAAAGGATAAATTAGACTTCATCAGAAATTCAACTTATGTTCCTTAAAACACACTATTAAGGGGAAAGTGTAGTGGTGCATACCTGTCATTTCAGCACTCGAGAGGCTGAGGCAGGAGGATTATGAGGCCAGTATGGGCTATAAAGTTAAACCCTGTCTTTAAAAAGATACCATTAAGCCCATCAACAGGTATGTCACAAACTGTGAGATAGTGATTGTAAAGCAGTATTCGGCAACAGACCTTTACCTGGGATGCATACCAAACTCTTACAAAATTCCTCACCAGTGAACATTCATTAGAATGGCTAAAGTAAAGCCAGTGATAACAATGGGCAGAGAGAGGTCAGGAAAGGCCAGGGGAGGGAGGGGAAGAGAGAGAGGAACTGCAGGACAGGTAAAGGGATGATCAGATGGATATAATAAATATTGGCATAGTAAAATGTCAACTGCATTGATAGACTGGCAAGTGCATGTCAATTAAGATTATAGGATTCTCTTAACTTCTCCTTTTATAAAAGAAAAGTATCAGTGTCTTGTTTATGCCTGCTGTTGGAACACAAGAATGGAGGTGTGAGAGTAGATTTTGGAGTGCTTGTAAGAAAACTCCAAGACACGAGTCTTGTGACCTCCATTTCTTTAAAAATATTAAATTACCTCTGGATTATGCTTCTGTGCCCTCCCAGGCCTAGTGGATTGGAGGGGTTTAATTCAGATTATTCACTACATCTGGTCATTGTTGTTTGTTTATTTGCCGTGATGGAAAACATGTTTTACCGTGTGTGGCTTGCCCACCACATGCAGCTTGCCCTGTGATTGTACAGTTCACTCATGTGTCTCCTCTTAACCCTCAGATATAAAGTGTCTGATGCTTTGAATAAAGCTGGCTATTGCATGAGACTTTATAAATTCCACTCTATGTATGGGCCCCATTCTCCCAGGTTCCACAAAAGTTGTTTCAAGTCTGACTAGATGGCATTGACTGTGTGCACCTATAAGCTGGCTGCTTCTTAGGCTTTGAGCTGTGAAACACACACACACACACACACACACACACACACACACACACACACACACACACACACACACACACACCTCTTAAAAACAAAAACAAAAACCCAAAATCATTTCTCTCCCCTCTATCAAAACAGAAAGGGAAAAACCAAAACCAAAGCACAAAAACAAACAACAACAAAATCCACTGACCTTTTTCCTCTTTCTCTGTTTGCTTTTAGTAGAGTCTTGTCCTGTACTCCCATTCCCCAAGGACCCAGATGTGGCTCTCGAGGAATGCTGTGATCCAGAAGAGGGAGCTGTTGGTGTAGGAGGCGGTGTGTTCTCAGGAGAGTCTGGGCAGGACTTCAAACAGGCCCCCTGCATAGACACAAGGCTTTGAAATGAACTGACCAGACCTCCTAGCAATACATTATCTTTCCTGCTTTTGCATTTAATACTAATTATAGTTTAAAATTTTCCTATCTGTTCCATAGAAACGGATGTCTTTCCCCTAAAGTTCTAGTCATGATAATTTTTAATCTAATTAATCAGACAAAAATTTTTACATTCACTGCTTCTAAAAAATCTGTTAACTTTGTCGGAGACCATGGGATTTTTGCTTGTATTTTAACTTTACAAGTCTCCAAGGGAATCTCTAAACTCTCCCCAAGCTAGATGGCTTTAGACATAGTATGCCACCCCATAGTTCAAAATTTTCATTTTAGGATCACTGAGTCTTCCCATCTATCCTATATGCAATGTCCTCTCTCCTTCCTAAATCTACTCTATTTATTTGGACTATAAGCCTGTTATTTATTTTATCTCAAATATTTGAAGAACTGTATTTCCATGTTCAATTACTCTAACTTCTTTGAGCCAGTTATTGCAGACAAAATCCCCTTCTTAACTCCCTTCACACACACTCACTAGGTGAATGACATCCTATAGGATGGTGTTAGGAAGCAGAGGTTCCTGCAATCACAGATAAATGCCTGGGCAGCTGGGTATGGCCTGGCCCTACAGATAGGGTAGAGAACACCTAGGCTATTAACCACTTCTGGCCTTCTGAGAAGAAAACAGGTTGTGCATCTCTTCTTTTGAAGAGACAACATTGTGTCTTCAGAATTCCTGGTTTCCCAAGTGCTTATTTGTGAACGCAAGGACCTCTGTGCTCTCAACAGGGTGGTGCCTAAATGCCAGAAGAAAACCTTTTCTTGTCATATACTAATACTGGCTTCTAAGAAATTTACAGGAAAGCTCTCTAAGTCATTTTCCTATATAGTCTTATCCAGCCTTTCCTCATTCTATTAGTCACACTAACCACGCATTCCATAGATCAACCATTCTCTATAATATAGTAAAATAAATGATGGATTTTGCAGGGCCCTTGCTGAAGTTCTGGTACTGTTCTCAACAGTATTTCCTTGATCAGACTGTCTGGAGACACCACCAAACAAGAAACAGTAAAGCTAATATTGGTTGAGTATACTTTGCCCAAAATGCTTAGGATCAGTTTTGTTTTAGATTTTAGAGTTTTTAAAAAAATATTTCAGAATATCTGTGTAGCTCCAAGGGATCATACTCACACATGTGTAAACCATATGCTGAAAAAAGAAAATGTAACTATTTCCACTGCTATTACATCTGCTGGTCTAGCATCAGGAACCAGCTCGCTTCCTGCTGCGTTTAGTGTTTAAGGATGATGTCCCCTCAGATAAGATGAACCCAATCAATCTGGTGACTGATTACAATGCATTGGCACTGATACCAGGATCTCCTAAAGACATCTCTTTGAATTTATCAACCTTCAGCTGAGATCCTGATAATTCTTTGATAATTCTCAGTAGTCTGTAACAATATACAATCCCAGGCTTTAAAACTGTTTTAAAAGTGGAACCTCTTGTTAATTCTCTTTAATGAGTTTTTAATTACCTACTTCCATCCCTTGCACAATTGTTCTTTTGCTGCCTCTGAGGCCCAGAATGTCCTTTCTTACCAGTTTCCTCTTACCAGTTTCCATACCTTCAACATTTTGATGTCCACATGCATGCACACACATGCGATTTATTTTAATTCTCTAGGTGGCTCATTTGGAAGTCAGTATAATATACTAGGCTTGGCTTCTGTGCTTGTTCATGGATTTGCTTGTTTGTTTTTACAAATCATTCAATCTCCCTTAACCCTGCTACTGTCATTCTCCAGATGCACCTCTGGTCCATATTTGGCACAATCCTTCATGTTGGCTGCTGATTTGCAATGCTGATGAGTGAGAATTCTGCCTTAGCATGGAATTATCTCTGTGTTTTATCAGATAATAAAGGACAGGAAGGGAGACAGTCTCTATGAATGTCTACTTTGACTACCAGTCACAGGGGAGGGTGGGTGGATGTCAGGCCAGGAAAAAGCTTGAGGCTGACACTGACAGTCTGTCAGGATGCTCTCTGAGACTCCATGCTCCCACTCCCCAGATTGCTCAGAAACCCAGTACACATAGGACATTTTTTTCAACTGCTTTTTAGCTGGGAAAAGCGCCTGTGGTTGTTGAGTAGTTGCCCAGGGTGGCTCGGCCACCCTGGAGAACCAAGACAGAGGGATGGGGATGTTGGGGTGTTTTCAGAGACTTGCAAGCAATCACTTGAATGGTGAGGGAAAACTAGGTTGTTATGTTCACAGTAAATTTCCTCAATTAGAAATGTTACAACAAATTTGTCTGATGTTAATGGAAAGCACACTATACACATTCTTATAAAGCATCAAAGACATTGCAAAGGGCGCTCTTTGACATCATAATTGGGGTTTAAAACATAAAGAAAATAAAGAGTGTTTAATCAACTAAGTAAGCTTTAGGAAGTTTTAAAGCATGGTGACTGATAATGATGTATGACCTTTTTAATGGGCATAAACATTTCAATCCCTACTTGGATTTCAAGCCAATCTGATTCTCCAAGGGCTACGAAAAGAAGTTGAGTTGACTTCTGGCTTGTTTCTAAGATGCTATATCAGCAGATATCACAAGTACAGGTCCTAAGCATTGTAACTAAGTATACACAACTTGGGGTCCATGGTGAGTAATAGAACAGACTAATAGAATGGCTTCAGGGGTCTATGAGCAGCTCAACATTACACTAAAAATGTGTACCCAGAAAGAGATTTATAGTTTTTTTTTCAGACATTCAAAAAACGTCCTTGGCATAAAGCAAATCACATTTGTATCTTAGAAGTGATTTGTGTTACCATCTTCATCCATGGATAGTAACAGGAAGTAGACGTGTGCTATTAAGTGGGCTTTGCTGTGTTCAGGTTATACATTCCAGCCAACTTGATCTAAACTCACTTCATAAGTACACATGCAGATGTGAACCTAATCTGTCTTCTTTCCTCTCTAGGGTTATTAGTATGAATGATATGATACTGCTGCTTTTGTTATTAAGAAACTCAAATATTGACAAATGTATTCAACATGTTCTGTTTCTTCTCTGGCTTTCAGGCACATTGCTCTACTAGAGAATATTTTAGAAACTGAAAGTGGTACAAAAGGTTACACATGCAGAGACTTCCCAGTCCCTATAGAAAAGGCCCTAGCAGCACAAACCTGATCAGAAAAGAGGTGCCAATATTCAAACTGAAGATAAATTATTGTTGAGATAAATCAGTGAATGATATGAGAGGTTATGAGTAACTGTTAGGAATTGTTACATGATAATAATACCTGCCTGCCCCAGCTCACTTGGGGTCTCTAGATTTCTTGCATGCTAAGCAATAATTGTACCACTGTTCTATAGCCAAACCCCAACTCTTATCATTTGAGCTACAAATAGCTTTCTCTACTATCATGTAACTATACAGACTAGTTATTCACTTCACATGTCTCAAAGTAAGACAGGATCTGCAACCAACTGTCACTGAAGGGCTAGGAAAGACAAGTATTCTTTTAAAAAGAATTCATTTTTTAATTTATTAAATTTAATTATTTAATTTAATTTATTCTTTAAAGAAAAATGGTATTCTTTAAAAAAATGGGGTCCAAGGGTAAAAAGAGTTATCATATCAAGTGGATCATCAGGGCTTGGCACAGTAAATGCTCCATCATCATTTGCGGAAATGGTCACTGTATTAAGATTCTCTGAGTAAAGGCTATGTATTCTATACAATATTTTCCAAACAAGAACTAATGTAAACATGGAACAAATACACAGCTGTGTTCTCCTCAGACTTTCTGATACTCACCTCAGCAGAGTTGTGATACTGAATGAAGGTTGCAGAAATGGCATGGCTGAAGGGGTCCCCTGCCTTGGATACCATATCCTGTCTTACAAGAAGAGCCAGATCCACTAACTGAAGAACAGAGTAACAAATACAAAGTGACAAAGTTGGAAAGAATCATAATGCCACAGAAGAGGCAATCAGTAATACACTCAGAGGTTATTGATACTAATACTGTCTGCCATCCATTTTGGACATGAACACAGTCTCTCATTGACTGGTGATGGGACCAATTTACAATCACAAATGGCATGTTTGATTTTCTAAGGGAGTAACTTTCAAACTTCATTTTGTTATCAACAGTGGAACATTTTAAACAGGGATTTCTGGACTGTGAGTCCTGGGATCCCAGGCTACTCTAGGAGTTTCCATTCTCAAAATGGGCTAACAAGAGGCTGACTCTGTGGCCTAGAGACCATACCTAGGGGAGACCACACCTGGAGAGTCATGATCCTACACCCCCATATCCCCAGAGATAAAAGGGGCCACAGACTTTGGCGGCCACTTGTTAAAAAATCAGAAACATACTATTTAAAAAGTCTGTTGAGGAGCCAGGCGTTGGTGTAGCACGCCTTTAATCCTAGCACTCAGGAGGCAGAGGCAGGTGCATCTCTGTGAGTTCAAGGCCAGCCTGGTCTACAGAGTGAGTGCCAGGATAGGCTCCAAGGCTACACAGAGAAACCCTGTCTCCAAAAAAAAAAAAAAAAAAAAAAAAGGAAAAAGAAAGAAAGAAAGAAAGAAAGAGAGAGAAAAAAAGTCTGTTGAGGACGTAAGTCTTCAACATCGAGAAAAAGTGGGCATTCCATATATAGTTAGGATAAAATTGAAGGAACAGACATTTTTATTAACTCATCAAAAATTTCATATATGCCAACAAAGTATTCAGCTAGGATTCACTCCCAACTCTTCTAATTCCTCTCAGATCTACCCCCATCCTCCTCCTTTTTTGTTTTAATAACCCTAGTCCACTGTGTGCTGACTGCATACCCCTGGGAGTGGGGCCACACACTGGGGCATGGCAAACCTACCAGGGGACAACCTTAAAGAAAATTGATTCTCTCTCCCTCTAGCCATCACTGTCAAAAGCTCCTCGGGTAGGAGTGTTGCATGTCAGCTGGAAGAGAGCTGGAATGGAGACTAGATTAAGTTTGTGCATGTATAATAACAGTATTCTTAGAAAAAATAACAAAACAAAAACTTAAAGCCCTGAGAACTAGCGATACAAAGAAACATAATTTAGCTAAATTCTAGAATATGATGTGTTTCAGGAGAAAATTTATGCTCTTCTCATTCCAGCTAGAGTAGCAGATAAAGAACTGGCCATGGACCCAGGGAGGAGAGATCAGCAGGAGTAGCTGGATTGACAGTTCAGACTCTTACCTGTGCCACTGTTTCATATGCTAAATATGCCAGAATTTCCATAGCTATAACATTGGGCTTTATCTCCATACTGCCGCAGTCCAGCCAGTCTCGAAATTTGGAAGCTTTTTTGGCTATTAATTTAAAAGAAAGTGAAAAGTTTTCATTTTTAATGTGTTTTAGCCTTTGTACGACTGTCAGAAATTGGAAACACTTCTCAAAACTGCATAGAAGAAATAACAGTCATAGAAACCATGTTTGGGAAGTTCTTTTAACATCTACTTTATTTTTAGTCTCAAGAAATCTAAGTTGGAAACCCTGGTTAAGAAGCAATACAATGGTTGCGTTCCACAAATCCCTCATGCCCTTGGGTCTTGTATCTCTCTTCGGTGGGTAACATGGAACATCACACCTTCTAGTCTCTCTATGGTGGACAGCATGATACACCATATCTTTTCACCATTGTATTTCTCACAGTGCTCTAGACTATGTTACCACTGGCCAGAGTTTTAGTTATTATCAGAGAAAAGCTGATTTCTCTATGCAACTTTATTTTTACAGAAATAAAATTTTGGAAGAAAAAGCTGTGATGAAGGAATACAGAGAAACTGCATTTCCAATCCTTCTCAAAAGGTGCCTACTACTAAAATAGGCTCAAAATTGTGAACTGAGAATTAAACAAACCATTGCTGGCCCAAGAAAACCTGTACTTATGTCTTTGCTGACTATGGATATATTCTAATTCTTAGGCCTGACTCTCCAAAAACCAAACTTACTGCAACCTGCCCTTATCACCAGGAAACTGAGCTGGCCTTCAGTCTAGTCCCTTGTGTTCTGTCTGCTCTTCTATCACTCTTCTTCATTCACACCAATCCTGACCATCGGGACAAAGGTAAACGTCTTACATCATTTATGGAAGTAACCACAAATATTTCATGTATGCATAGATTTCTCAGACCACAGTTTAAGTTCTTGTTGTTAGAGAATATGCCTGAAGTTCCTGGATACTAATCGTATCATGCAGATATGGAAACAAGCAGCATACAACCTTTCATTAAATACCTGTAATTGGCTGGGTGGTGGTGCACACCTTTAATTCCAGCACTCAGGAGGTAGAGGCAGGTTGATCTCTGTGAGTTTGAGGCCAGCCTGGTCTACATAGAGAAATCCTGTTTTGAAAAACAAACAAACAAAACAAAAAAAACCCAAACAAAACTATCCATCACCAAACACTGTAATTGCCCCAGTACTAAGCAGAGTAGAACTGACATGGGGCCTTGCTTAGACATTACTAATTATCTAGTCATTTAGAGGGGAAAATGTGGATAGTAAGATTTTATCAAGTCTGTAAGGGAATCTTAAAAAACAAAAAATCCCAATTATCCTTTTGACTACTCTGGCTTTGCTGGTCTGTCAAAGTCTCCACTCAGAGCATGATGTTTGGCTCTAGTCAGAATTCTCATGCATTCCACATACAGGAGAGTTTTCTTTTACATAAATCACAGAGACATGAAGTCCTGCTATTGAAGCACATGTCCAAAGCTGTCCAAAGTGGCAGAATTATGATAATCCCCCTTAAAGCTATCTCTCTAAAGTAACCGCCTTCACAAATTGACAGGCACCATTCCATGTAACTAGCAAGCTGGAACGGCTCACAAGCTCTGTTCAGCATCTGTGGATTACTTCTCAAGTTAAAGTTAAGAGGCAGCAGTTTGGCAAGATCAATAAAATGGACCTTATCCCCACCTCCCTCTGACAGAACATTATGAAAGCAGAGGCGCAGGAGACTGCTTTGAGCAAAAGTCTTAAAGGTAAGAAAGGATCAGTGTTAGTTTTTAAGCCACATCTCCACCCTGCCACAGTGTGAGAGAATCAGCAGTGTCTCTGTAAGCACTCAAAATGTAGAAATGTAAGCACCCATTGCACTCCCAGAGAGTAAAATACTTGGTGCAAACAGACTCACCACATCTATTTCTATAACAAATTCTCAAATGATTATATATCTGTATTTTGTTTTGTTCATTTGTGTTTTTTTTGAGGCAGGGTCCCTCTGTGTAGCCCTGGCTGTCCTGGAACTCACTTTGTAGACCGGGCTAGCCTCGAACTCACAGATCTGCTTGCCTCTGCCTCCTGAGTGCTAGGATTAAAAGTGTGTACCATCACTGCACAGCAAAAATATATTTCTTTAGTGAAATTCTAGAGTCCAGTCTTTACCACTTTCTAATATCTGTCTGTGTAGGGTATGGGAGTCATGTGTACATGTGCCACAGTGTGCATGTGGATGTCATCCAGTATGCACAACACTAGTGATCCCAGGGACTGTCATGAACAGATAATTAATAAGGCACATGGCAGGTCAAGGTTCCCATGCCTTGATAATTCATTAGAAGGAGGAGACTGCAAAGAACACAGTGCCCTGCCTGCCCAGGGCTGGCTTCTGGATCTGCTGGGATGAGCCCTCTCAGCTTTGTTATTTCTGTCACAGAAAACAGGTTCTTCTACCCAGGGTTCATAATGAGGCTTCCACGGATACTATATGAGCAAATATTTTTAATGCTAAAATCCTTTCTCTCCACAGAAAAGAAAATTATGCATAATATACTGCTTAATCTGCAATTTTATCAGAAGGAGAAAATATCAAGTTTCATCTACTATAGCTTTTTGTTCTCCCTTCAACAACAGAAAAGAAGTAACAAAATCCAATTTTCAAATGAAGATGCATTACCAGACTGAGGCCATCAGTTTTAGTGTGGAGCGGCACTCCATTTCTCCTTGTGAATTCAGTTTAAAATATGATTTAAAAAATAGTCTAACTGAACTAAATGCTACTTTATGAGCTGGAGATTTATGCTTATAAAATACTTGAATGCCGTATTTAAACCCCCAAATTACCATACAAAACCCTTTCATTTGCTGAAATTGCCATGATCTGAAGTGTCATTTACTTAATGCTTCACAGATGTCTGATGCCAAGTTGTTAGTCAGATTGGAAAATATATTCTGTTAGAAAAAAATCTTCCAAAACATGTTTTCTTGTATTTTACTGATGTTTGCATGGGGCAGTGCTATTTGAAATGTGTCATTTATTTGCACTTCATGATCTAAAATGCTTTTCTCATTTTCTTTTTCCAAATCAAATACATGGTTATCGTGACCACACAATTGCTTTTCATTTAAAGACATCATTGTTTCTATAACTTCTCAGATCAGGGTCATGTGTGACTTTGTCATATTTTTAAATGGACTTTTCATTGCACTTTCTCTTTGACCTTTAGCCCAAAAACCTTAGTCATCACTGGGCTGTTGCTACACAATCTAACCCACTGTGAGGGTCTTAAGCACTTTTCAGCAACTGCTGTTCAGTGATGGGAAGGCACTGACTTTACTGCTTCACTCCTGTGGCAGGAGCACTGACTCATAATACTGGCTGGCACTTAGTGCATGCTACAGGAGAAGGTTAAGGACAAAATGAAACGCACTATTGAGATGTTACTTTGTGGAAACATGAGAGTGCATAAAGGGGGGGTTAGGGTTTAGAATTAATATTGGGAGCTTTTAAATGTCCTGACTATTAATATTCACGATGGGCCAGTACAGTCAGCAATACTACTTCAGTAAACATGACTAAGAAATTGGGAAGTGAAGTAAGAATAGTAAGAAAAAGTAACTGATCTGACTAAAGCCTGTATGAATAATTCTATGGCTTTCTGTGTATGCATATGCTCTCAAATCTCCTAACATGATTGATTGTATAACAGGAGAACATAGCAAACCTTCAGACTTCTCCAGTACAGATGCTGTTTCTGTAACAGTTCTAAAGCAGCATCATATATTGAATACATCAGTTTCTAAGGAACAATCCCTCACATATCTGTAACTTACATGTGTACTTACAGAAGCTTAGCTGTCGGCTTTCACAGAATTCTGCATATTGAGCTGAATCCATAGTTCGAGTCTGTCTTTCTGCTCTCTAATGGGGAAAAAAAGTCACAAAAAACAAGGTTTTAAAGAAAACAGACTCTTACCATACATTTCCACCATAGACACTTAGGTTTTATGTACCATGTTCCATACCTTCATCTAAAAAAGCAGTGAAGCATGGTGACAAACATATAAAATATTGCATAACCATGACAAGCAATCAGTCAGAGCTGTGCTGGGGCTGGAGCTATGCCTCCGTAGTAGAGATTATAGGGCTCTTCCTGAAGACCACAGTTTAGTTCCCAGCACCCACATCTGGTGGCTCACAACCACCTGTAACTCCAGTTCCAAAAGATCTGAGGCCCTCTTCTGGTCTCCATTGGCACTGTATTCATGTACACACACACACACACACACACACACACACACACACACACACACACATGCAGTCCTAAATGTATTTCTTTTGGAGATAAAGCTTACAGTAATTTCTGTCCCTTTGCTATTGAAGCTAAAACTCAAGGACTTAATTACTTAGCCAATACACATCTAACGATTTCTATTTATCCTATCCTTAAAAAAAAAAAAAAAAAAGCAAACTGTACAGGGAGGACAAAGCAGACATCAAAACCATTATTAACCATCATTGTCCCCCTGCTTTACAGTTGTGATGTGGCAACGCTAAAAAAGGAGTCAATGCCTGAAATCCATATATTCCCCCTCAGAACACAGTGCCAGAGCTAACAAAGTCAATCTTCTCAATTACAATGAAAATAAGGAGAAAGGTAAACACAACACAGCTCTTTAATCTGAGTCCATGGATGACTCACAGCTTGGGCTAACTGCATTCGTGGCTTGTTTGATTCAGTCCAGCAGAGGTTTGCTCCTACATTGTTTCACAGAGGTAGCACAATTATACTTCACCCATAGTTTGGTGGCAAAGGCTATGACCACTTCCGCTTTCTTGGTAAGGGGAGCAGGTTGAGATGAGGCAGCTTGGTGATTCTTGGAAGGGACATCTAACCAGCAAAGGGAAAAAAATTCCCTGAGATTTTAAATTTTTTTCTGTAGTGGAAGGACTTTCTGCAAATGTTCTTTCTCATAGCTGTGGGTGCACTCAAGAACAATGTTTCATTTATTTATTTATTTATTTTGTTTTTTTGAGACAGGGTTTCTCTGTGTAGCTTTGGAGCCTATCCTGGCACTTGCTCCGTAGACCAGGCTGGCATCGAACTCACAGAGATCCACCTGCCTCTGCCTCCCGAGTGCTGGGATTAAAGGCGTGAAGAACAATGTTTCTAATGGCCACATTACTTTTTCTTTCTTGTCTGATTTGAAATGAATAGTAGTACACCTGATATAGAAAAGACAGAAGAGCTGGAGTGAGGAAAAAGTGACCACCTACTGGGTGGGGTTCCTTGAAAGCACTGTTCTTCCCCCCCTTCTCCTTCTCTTCATCTTCTGACCCCCCCCCCCCGTCTTCCTTTCTTTACTTTCTCTCCAACCAAATATCCTGACAAACATGTGAACACAAATCCAGACTTCTCTTGATTATTTGCCTGCTTGGCTTTTGTGTCACTTAGGAGCATACACAAGTAAGTATTATATACAGGTAACATGTACACACACACACACACACACACACACACACACACACGTACACACAGACATGTGCATACCTACATGTGATTTAATCTCTCATATCTACATATTTATTCATATGTAGGAGGGTATACAGTCAACAACTTTGGGTGTTGGCCCTCAGGCATCTTCCCCCTTTAGTTTGGGACAGTATCCCTTGAACCTTCTGCACATAGTTCAGGCTGGCTTGCCCAGGAGTTTCCAGGGATTTGCCTGTTGCTGTCTCCCATCCATTCATCCTGCCCTTGCTGAAAACACTGGCACACACCACCAGGCCCAGCCTTGTACCCGGGTACTGGGGATTTGAATGAAGGTCCTCAGGCTTGCATGGCAATAATTTACCAAATGAGCTATCTCTCTAGCCACTGGCGAGCTGATATGACTCAATAAGTTTTTGTCAATAGAAAATAAAGAGCAAACAAGTAAGTGTTTAGGTTCTGAGCAAGGTCAGTGGGTTACTGATGTGTTTATTTTAAAAATCCCTGCCAGATGGTGTTTTTAATCCCAGCGCTTGGGTGACAGAGGCAGGCAAATCTCTGTGAGTTTGAGGTCATCCTGATCTACAGAGAGAGTTCCAAGACAGCCAGTTGTACACAGAAAACCCTGTCTTGGAAAAAAAATCATCACACTGATAACACTGTATCATATATATATATATATATATATATATATATATATATATATAATCATCTATATAATGAGTGTGTGTTTGTGTGTATGACTATAGTGAGAACCTCTTAGGTGTGTATGTGTGTGTGCATGTATGTGTGCTTACAGTGAGAATCTCTTAGTTTGAATGTCTAGATTCTAGAAAAATACCTGACAAATAGTAAATAAGCAATCAATATTCTGGATGAACAAAAGCTGCCATTTTATTCAACAGGGCAGGTAACGTAACTAGCTCTCAGTAACTATGACTTCCACACTATCTGTTTGCTACCCTGAAACCAGCCACCGAATTCTCCAACACAAGACTAGACAGAAAGCACTTAGACAAAGACACAACAGTCCTAAAGGAATTTCTAATACCTTTCTTCTTCTGTGTTAGGCAATCAAGATTTGGCTTTGGTATACATGCTGAGATAGATGGTGTGTCTGCAATTAGGAATTTTAGCCTTCTAAATTGAGGAAAACTTATCCTGAAAGATTAAGGTTGCAGGGTGGCAGCTTTAATTAAAAAAAGTGTGTGGCAGTTGGTAGACTTTGTCCTGCAAAGCCTACCATCAGAGGCCATTTTGAAGATGCAGACATGTGGAGGGCTTTACTTTATTACAGCTGGCTTCTTTGCTTCCTGACACCCTCACTATCCAGCGCCTCTTCCTTCTGTGCTGCTCATCTTAGTTTTTCCCAATTCCTTTAGCATCTAAGCAGCACCCTTTGATCTGAGCAGCATCAGGAAGCTGGCCCTAGGGTTCTCACAGGAAACTATCCACCAGTGCCTAGCACACAGGAAACACTCAATGCCAGGTGCTGACTGCAGTAAAGATTTATTGTCATGGAGTGTTAACAGCTACTGGCAGCTTACAGTGTATCTGTTCAAGCCTCTTCATTTTAAAGATAAGGAAACTGAGGTTAGGAGAGATGCCATTTGCCAGAAGCCTGTGTATTTGTATTACCAAAGATTTTTCTAGACTACACTACAGGTTTGTATTCCAGTGTCCTTGTGGGATGGTCTATAACCAGGAATTTTAAGAATTACGACCAAATCGTATGAATTCCAGACAGGGTCAGCAGATTTTAAAATGAAGTTCTACTTAAAAGAATCAAGAGACTGTCCATATATTAAATAACAATGGTTCTTGTTTTCTGTGATGCCCTAATTCTACTTCCCCCTGCTTCCCTTTGGATGGCCATGCATTCTACAGTGTACACTGATAGACCTTTTCTAATCTGGGTACCGAAGAACTGTCTGGGAAAAATTGCAGCTGAATACAACAGCATGTCATGATGACAATGTCTCCTCTACACAAAGAACACAACCTCTGAGATGACACAGCTACAAGTTAACTTTGGCATATGTGTTTCACAGAAAGTGACCTGTGTGCACTGACTATGAGAACCACGGCAGGAAGTGTATTCCCTTCATGTTCTGGTTTCTTCCAAACAAAGTGTCAAGCTGCAAGCCTAATTTTAAAATCGTGTCTCTAAAAGGGAGTTCTCAAGTTTAACTGATCATACAATATGGTCACAAAACTGGAATTTTAAAAAAGCCTGTATTGCCCAGGTATGCTCATACATGCCTGTGATCCAAGTGCTTGTGAGGCTGAGGCAGGAGGATCACAAATTTGAATACAGTAAGATCGTCTCTCAAAGAACTAAGCAAGTAAGCAACTACCCACTCCTCACCAAAGCTTCATGTTTTTAGAGTATTAGAAGCAAAAATCCCCAGAAGTGAGAATGGATGAACAACGGTTGTTGGCTCATGGGTGGTCTCAGTGACACAATGCTCTTTTTAGCTCAGACAGCCACATGAACACATGGTCATCTGCAGATGACTCAGGCTATGTATTCTCAAGGCCAGTTCCTCATATGACCTGATTTCCTTGGGTATCAAACAACACTGATCTCCAACATTCAGAAAAATATACAACACACCCACTTTTCCTCCTATTAAAGCTTTTGGTATTCTTATACAACAAAATAAGAGCCTATTTGGAAAGCACTGTCTTTGAAGCTTTTATTGCTAGAGTATTCTAAGCACCACACACACACACACACACACACACACACACACACACACACACACACACACACACACACTGTCTCTGTCTCTCCCTCCCTCCCTCTCAAGGTAAGAGGGAATGGTTATGTTACAAGCCACCCATTTCACCACTAAGAAGTTTTAGCCTGTCCTAGTTATTGTATAATGAACTGTGAAGGCAGATTCCCATGCCAGATGGGGTCATTTTCTGGAACCTACCTAAATAAAAACAGGAAAGCAAATATCTGTATCCAAGCAGTACTATGCAGAATTATTTTTTTCAGTATCTTGAACTGTGCCTTTGAAAAGCACCTTGGGCAGCAACAGTCACTGCTGGCCACAGCCTACAGCATCTGTGTGACTTATGCAGCACACAGCTCCCTTCACGTTCCCACAAGCTTTCACTGAAGCATGCTCAAAGGTTACAGAAGCTATGTGCTGGCATATGCTTCTCCTGGAAGCATCTCAACACACATGACGTCTATTTTTCTTGAGTAACTCAGAATCACTCAGAATCACAGAACATAGCTTTAAAACCCAAATAAAAATTTATCTGTTGTCGTTTCTATCCCCAAAAGATACATTTTTTTAAAAATGCTTATTTTGGTTACTCTCAGAATTTTCACAATTAAAGTGAAGATCCTTCTGAATGGAAAAGTATTATGTTCTTGGTACTCTCCCTTACACAGGATCAGAACCAGATGACAAAATTGAAAACCTCAACTGGAGTGGCTGGTGGCAGCACTCAACACGGCAAAACTTGGGACAATCTGTGTGCTCACTGTATATGTGCAGAAGGACACAGCAGTTAAGCACACCCAATACTGAAGAAACCCCTCTTACATTTGTTTGTAAGGTAATGTCTGACAGGCAGGCATGTTTATCTCAGGAGCTGCAGGGAAACCTCAGAACTCTAGTACATGCGTGTACTCTCATGCATGTGTGTTCGCACACACATGTATGCACACACATGCATACACGCATTCTGCCTACTGAGTCAGCTTGTAATTGAGTAGGTTACCTACCATATCACGAGAGACGCCCTTAAAACACATGGCAAGAGTTCCCTTTTCATTTCACGGAACACTCATTTTTTTCTGCAACAGATGGCTGATTCCATCCACAGGTCTTTTCTCTCACAGCCTATTGTGGGAACAACTACTTTTATATAAGACATAAAGAAAAGGAAAAGGCTCTGGTATAGAGAGTGCCCTGGCCTATGGAAAGACTCTCCTTTGTCCACAGTTCACAGCTCTGCCTCCTAAGCTAAAACAAGTGCCCAGCTGACACTACATCAAATTCAAGTACAAATGGCTACCCACCACACCTCCCAATACAAACATGATCTGGCCCTGGGCCATCCTGTTCTTGAATTACAACCAGGAAAAATGTGTTCGTTTTGCTGTTTGTTTGTTTATATTGTTTCGAATCAGTGTCTCACATGTAGACAATGCTAGCTAGTCTGTGCTTCTAGGGTGTAGGGATTATAGTTATGTACTGCCATGTCCAGTAATTAAAATAATTAAATAACTTAAATAAAAATAATATAAATAAATAGATAAAATAAATAAAAATTAGATTTTTAGAAAGAAATCTTTCCTTTTGAGCTAATTTTGCTTGATTTACAGAAGTCATAAAACACACACACACACACACACACACACAAATTATGGTAACACTTAGGGAAACAATTCATATTCTTGAAAGATAGAGTCCTGAAACCAAAAGTTGACTTGTTTGACCCACAATTTTCATAGAATAATATACAGTGTACTTTCTATTTCATGGCCTGTTTAAAACAAACAAAACAACAAGTTCTAGTGGTATTAATTTTTCACCCAGAATGGCTTTTATAATACAGTGATTTTGGTGTGCAAGGCATTAAGAATGACTTAGAGCATCATATGAAGTTTTCTGAAGAACAGCTGTGGACTCCAGGGCACCCCGAGATCTAGAAGGAATTCTGCATGAGAGTAAATGAGTAACTACATACAAAGCATCGCTGACTGAGAAGACACTCAAGAGCATTTGTCACATTAGCACACAGCCACGTTGTGTCAGCTGGATTTTCTTTACCAACTTTGGTCTATAGCTGTGAATCAAAAAATATTAATTTGTGTGACTAAAGAAATTTTTATCTTTTCTATGTATTTTTAGCTATGAAGAATGGGCCTAAATTAGTTTTGTAATGAAAAACAGTCATTAAAAGGATGTATTTGAAATGCCTGTTTAAGGTTTTTCATTTGAACTTATTAGGCTAGTAGAGGGAAAAATTAGATACACAGTAAAATAATTCTTTCGGGGATAAAATAAACTCTTTAATGAAAGGTTATTATTAAAAAACACAAACAATAACAAATTAAGTCTACCCATACTTGGTTGTAAATCCACCTTTAGTGTTAGTATTAGTTTTTATACTGCTCCTGAAGTTGTAACATGATGTGGAATAACCAAGGGGACAAAATCAAATTCATGCAAATATTTGTCCAAACCACTCTTTAAAGAAATGATAGGAGAGCTGTTCCTTTTCTGAATGAAGACACTGTAACATCTATTTGTGGTTTTTTCTTTTTTCAGGTGTGGGTGTGTTTATCAAAAAGTATGACTCCTGGCTAAGATATGGGAGAGGTCTTTTCTGGTAATATTCTAGAAGGTTCTCAGACCCCGATGGGCTGTCATTGCTAGCTCTGGTGAGGCAAACATGAAAAGGACGTCACTCGGTATTTTTGGTCTCTGTAGGTAAAACATTAGCTTGCTGCCTGGAAGATGTACATATAGATTGTTGTGTGGAATCTGGCTCCAGCCTCCTTTTAAACTGGTATAACTCTTTCCAGGCTGGGATGACTGAAAGAAAATTCTCTCACAGAACAATGCGCATTGCTGGTGAGTTGGGCTTTACTGCTGTGGTCTGAGAGTCTGACACTTTCAGACCTTATCATAAACATGGTTCTCATCAGTTGTCTGGGGCTACCAGACAACAGTAAATCTGAATTACACAGGGCTTTAAACACTCAAAAAGAAGCCCAGGCATGATGGCTCATGCCTATAACTCTAGCATTCAGGATGCTGAGGCAGAAAAGACTAGTAAATATGAGGCCAGCCTGGGCTATGCAGTGAGCTTCATGCCAACCTGGGCTACCGAATAAGACCTTGTCTCACAAGAGAAAACACAAACATAATACAACAAAAAAAACAACAAACTTCCAGAGCCAGAAAATAAACCAGCTTCCTGCCCCCCCCCATAATATCAAAAAAAGATAAACTACAAATAGAAGACTAGCAAAGTCTACTATTACATTATGAGCCACTGAAGAAATGAAGTCACCAGCATAGGGACACTTCTCCAGGCAATGTATTACAGAGGACATTAGAAGCAAAACAAACCAAGTTAAACTGTTTACCCCCCACACACACACACCCAGGAACACTCCTGGCCATTTTGAATTTAAACTTTCTCTTCTCACAATCAGCTGAGCTGTTGCCATGAGTCAGAGAAGTGAGCCAGCTGTAAGTACGAGTTAGCACAAAAGGGAGAAAATGATCTGATATGTCAAGACTTAGTCATAGAAACAAAGAGAAAAACGACTAAACGTGACTACCGTGAGAATAAGAATCCAAAGAACTTTTGTGTCAAATTCAATAAAGAAAAACTCCCAAATACTAAAAGCACAAATCTTCACATGATCAGGGAAATCAGCATTTGTAATACTATTTTAAACACTTGCTTAAAAAACAGTGTGTGTGTGTGTGTGTGTGTGTGTGTGTGTGTGTGTGTGTGTGTGTGTGTTTTCCTCAGACACCACCTACCACTTTTTTTTTTTTTGAGACAAGTCTCTCTCTCACTGTCCTGGAGCTCACCAAGGAGGCTAGGCTGGCTGAGAAAGCCTCAGGGGTTCTTCCGCCTCAGCCCTCTCAGCATTGGGATTCCAAACTACCCCTCTTTTTATGTGGGCTCCGGGGTTAAAACTTAGGTCCTCCCATCGATAGACAAGAACATCACCAATTAAACTATGTCCTTAGATCTCAGGACAGTTTGAAGACTGCAGAAGTCATGCTTGGATAACTGGGAGTGTAAAGCCTTTGGATGAGAAAGTCTTCCAGACTCATGTTCTAAAGGAGTCCTGGCTGTCTTTAGAGACATTCTAGGTATTTCCAGAAGCCAGTGCACAATGCTCGACTCTGAGGCTTCAAAGAATGCAGAACAGCAAAATCCTCTGGAATCACAGATGCAAAACCTGTAATTATGGTTATTTAACAAAATGGGTTCTGTTAAGATATTTGATGATGAAATCCCTATTCTCTTAGATGTCAGTGCCCAAATTGTATTCAACTTTTACTTATGAGTAAATGTATTATAACTGTTATTTGATTAAATGTCAGTGGCCATTAGGCCCAGCTCTTAGGTAAGAAGGCTTAACCACGGCATGCCCAGAGGGTGTGGAATGGATTACAAAGAGAAACGAAGAAAGGAGGATTGTTTTAGTAACTTGGCAACAGAGAGGCAACATTTCACCTTAAATAAAGTAACCACAGAAGCTTTAAGGAAGCGAGAACAACTTTGACAGGAAAAGGAAGAGGTGACCAAAGGTGGGAAGAGGGGTGAAGTTAAATGAGGAGTCACAGCACCAAACAGCAGCTGGATTTGATTCCGTGTCTTATGTTCATGGCCTCAATGACTGTGCCAACAAGGACAGGCAGCTATTGTCATTTCTTCTCTGCACTTGAAGACACTAATGCTCCCTGGCTCTCTCTGGCTTTCAATATGGAACTATTTTGAAATAATTTTAGATTTACAGAAAAATTACAAAAATAAGACAGAATTCCTACACACTTCACACCCAGCACCACTATCTCAAATATGCTGTGCTAGTTACTTTTCTATTACTGTGATAAAACATCCTAGCCAAGAGATACTTCAGGAAGAAATAGTTTAATGTGGCTCAGGGGGCTAGAGTCGTAATAGTCAGTGGTAGACATGGCATGCTGGCCGGGGTAGGAAGCTGGCTGCATCTCATCTGCTTCCGCTTTCTCATTTAGGCCACCACAAGCATCCAAGTTGATCTTGTGAGTTATGCAGGACGAAATCTGTTTAGTGCTTATATGAGAGTTCCCTTTTATCACGACATATTGCTAGAAAGCACTGTAGCCTACTGTATAACCAGTGATCGGGCTACTTGGCTACCAGTTTCTAGAATATTCCTTGCTCAGCCACGATTATTTTCTCCGATCTATCAAAATCACCCAGAACCCATTGAAATTAATACCCCATGTTGCAACTGTAGAGGCTTAAAAGACTGCAACAATCTTAGAAAATTACATCTGAAAAATTTCTTTAGTGGCCCCAATAAGAAACTAGCTTTTATTTTAGCAGAATGGGAAATGTTCAAATCTGAGCAACATACAGTTTTAATAAGACCTAGAAATGTAATGTAAATGAGCATATAGTTTAATAAAAAATGGAGAACTGCTGTGTAAACTCTCTCTCTCTCTCCCTCCCTTTCTCTGTCTCACATGCATGCGCGCACACACAGAGTCATTTACTAAAACTACAGATTGCACTTCCTGAGTAAATTTCTGAAGAGATAGCAAAACTGCTAGGTATTCTAGTAACTTGATGTCACACACTCTGTAAATTGTGTTTTTCAGCACTCTGAAATGAGGATTATCTACTGTGTCACACCAGGTATCCCACACATCCAGTGAAGTGAGCATGCCCTATTACTTTGCATATTCTCCTTTGCATAGTGTTCTCTAGAGGAGGCAGAAAAAAATGCAGCCCAGATGGTACTTATTTTCTCTAGCACAGATTTTAATTTCACAAGTAGCAGGGTGGATATTTTGATTAACAAAAAAACCCAATAAAAATAAAGACCTAAAATCAAATCCGTTCCTCTATTTTCTTCCGGAACTTAAGAGGCAGGAAATTCGGTAATAAATACTAGATGATTTCTTCAGCCTTTTGATGTCATTGAGTCTTCAGGAACAAAACTTCTCAAATTAACATCTCTCAGGCAGAGACACATTAAGACATTAACACTCATCCTGTGGTTATGATTGTCCTTTGAAAATCAGAGCCCACCACAAAAGTATTCCTTCAGTATAAAAATAGACTTAATTTGTCAATTATCTGAGAAAGCATTGCCTAAATGGGGGGTAGGGGATCAATGTCCTGAGTGAAGGGTGACATGGGCATGGGAATGGACAGTGAGGGTACAGGTGAAAAACTCTAGTGGCTGCCATGAGCCCTTCTACAGGTTACTCCACACACTAAGTATGACGAGGTTACATGTCAGTTAAGAAGTATGAGCTCCTAGATGTCAGCACAGCAAAGCATGTCTCACAACTTGACGACCCATGAGCTCACTTCCCTGCATCAATTAGAAATGGAGACACTGATTCTCTTAAACATTGGGTTTAATCACTGGTAGGCATTTGGGAACCTGTTACCTTCCCCAACTGCACGTTTCTGATTAAAATTAGCCAGGTCTACCTTAAAATATGACTTATTTTCTACTGGTTGAGAGCGTTAAGAAAACAACCTACGTTTAATCTAACCCCAAATTATAGTTGTTTAGAGAGAGTTCATCTTTCCTCACATAATGAACGTTGGTGATAACCTTCAGACTTGACATAACCACATGCTGAGGTCACCAGGGCCTCAGTCTCCTCCAGTATCGGCTTTGACATTTTAGGCTGTGACCTTGTCTTTGTGATTCATGCTGGCTTTCCAGTCTCCACATTCACGGAGGTCAGATGAAGAGGAAGACAATGCACTCCTCATTTTTAAAGAAACTACAGAGACCAAATTATATGACCAAACATAGCTGGAGGTAAGAAGGGAAATATGGCAGCTTGTCCTATGGCAAAATAACCAGCCACCAGTTAGGGTTTTGGAATCCAGGAAGAACAGCTGGTGGCAGCAGCTGTCTCTGTGTGTGACTGAGGAACAAATGCTTTCATTTTATGTGTCCCAACTCACTGATTTCCAAAACTATTTTTTATAGACATAAAGATCTATTGTGAGTCTCAAATAAAAACATTGCTCATCAACATTTTAAAAATGGAAGTTTACATATTTTTAAACTTTGTGAAGTTTTCTCAGGACATGAGGAAAGGGTCACAGCAAACAGACAAACAGTACCAACACTGAAGATTAAGAAGCACAAGTCTACGAAGAAACAGGCTTACTAATGTTTAATAGAACAACTCAAGGAAGATGAATGATATAAAAAGGAACTTGAGAAATGAATAGTTCACAGATACTTAAACATTCTGCCACTTTTCGTTTATGTATATTAGCATGAATGCTACCTGGCAGGAGGAACCATTGCTCTTGACCTGTCCTATTCTAGCCCTTTACTAGAAGCCTAGACAATGCTAAAGGGAAGCCCATTAATTCCAATTTCATCAAAGAGATTTTTATTTTGAGGAAGTCTTTACAGAAAAAGCATATATTCTGATATTCAAGATTTATCTGAAGATGACTACACAGTGTTACACAGGGCTAACACAATTCCAGCCCACACTACACATATTCTAAATGAACTCAGGTAATGTAGTATAAAAGAAACTTAACAAATGACTACTCTCACAGGTACCTAAGCCCTTTGCCATGTTTGCTTAGGCATTGTTATAGAAATGCCCTCAGTGCTGAGCAGTGCCACTGAATTTTAAACACAATGTGCATGCTTGCAGTATTCTATGCCATTAGAGAGAGAACAGAGGGAGTTACATGAGAAAGCCAAAGTCCTTATACTAGTTTTTGTCTGACATATGACAAGAATGCTTATGTAAGTCACCTCCCTGGGGCACCTGTGCCTAAGTACTCTCTTCCTCAGTACAGCTCTAACATTCCTGGTTTCTGTCTGCAGCCTATTTTCAGTCTGAGAGCTTTAGTTATGGGTTTTAAGATTAAGATGCAAAAGATCAGGTGGTGCATTCAATTCCACACTGGAAGTTAGCCTCAATTTCTTTCTACCCATTCTCTGTAGAGAAAGAATTGTAATTTCAATGCAAGACGTTATTAGACTCCCCAAGATTTATTTATTTTCATTTTATGTGTTTGGGTATTTTGCTTGTATGTATGTAGGTAGGTAGGTAGGTAGGTAGGTACACTATGTGCATACAGTGCCTACTGAGGCCAGAAGAGGGCATTGCCTCACCTGAAGGTGAGAATTGCAGGTGGTTGTGAGCCACAATTTCGGAGTTGGGCCTGAACTTGTATCTTCTGCAAGAGCAATAAGTGCTCTTAACTGCTGAGGCATCTCCCCAGCCCCCATATCAGAACTTTAAAATCTAGGAAATAGACATTTCAAAAGTGTGACGTGAATGACTTCTTCCTGTATGACACAGGTATGTACTGTATCACTTCTGTACTAGTTTTCCCATCCCTTAACTGTACCTCAGAAGTCAAGTTTCTTTTTGTTCCTCTGATTTAAGGTATCAAGAGGTCTGTAACATTTGTAATAGAAGAGACCCTGGGACATTAAGGACCTGCATTTTCAGGGCTGGCTAGAATCTCAAGAGTACCTGGGTTTCATTCCTTGCCCCACATGACAGCTCATGAATATCTGTAACTCCAGTTACAGGGGATGTGATGCTCTCTTCTGGCTCCCATAGGGGGCATAGATAGGCAAACAACATACACATAAAAATAAATCAACAATTAAAAAAAGAATCTGTATTTTCATAATAGAAAGAGTGAGAATTCAGGTAGTGTTGTACCTGGGGAATTTAGCAGAGCAGAGTCACTAACATGGCTTTACATAACTCCTTCTCCACATGGTCCCTGCTGGAGTGAATGTGGTCCAGGGTGAGAAATGTAAGAAGAGCTACCAATGAGCTATGTGAAAGGTATAAAGCTACCACGTGAATCACACAGAGGCCAAATGATACACTTGGCCCTTTAAAATAAACAAAAGTCACATCGAAACTTTTCAGCAAATAGCTTTTGAGAAAAGCATACCTAGACACTAGTGTTCAATCGGACATCAATATTCTTTGAAAACAAATGTGAAAAAAGCTTGAAATCGATGTCTGTGTCTCATAAGCATGGATGAGCAGAAGAAAAAGACAATACCCACAATTAAAGAATGTCTGATACACCTTTCTTCATAGTAGTTGTGCTGAGTGACTTTGGGTTAAAGTAGAGATGGTACAGCACAAGATGAGACTCTGGCTTGTGATTATATAAACACTGCAGTATGACTAAGTGTCTGACATTTCAGCAAACAAGATTAGCAAGCTCCCTTTAGAAGCTTGATATGCATTTTCTAACAGTAATAAAGGCTGGCACTAGGGCGTGGTGACATACTGTTATATTACCTTATTAGCAGCATATCCTATCTCACTAACTGAAGAGAAAAAAAGACAATTAAAACAAAATAATAAACAGCCCCCCCCCACTGGATTCCTCTTAAAAATAAACCAGATTTGGTATGCCTTTGACACTTTAGAAAACACACTCTATAGGAAAATGAAATATTTAAGCTGGCAAATGAAAATGGAATTGAGGGTTCAGTATCTTGGCTAACAGGAAAATTAAATTCAAGTCTGCAGAGAAACCAATATAGTATTTAAATATTTGCTAGAGTAGCATAGTACTTAATACATTTAAAGAAACATTTTTTTCTTGAAATGTGGTATAGTTCTTATTAAAGAATAATATTTTTTTCAGGAGGAAGAACTTGATGGAAGCACATTTTATGTTCTTTATAGACTTTAGTGGGAGTTTATCTTTATGTTCACAAGTCATGATTCTTTAAATCTAAGCTAGCAATATCCTACCCATTGTAACTTTTAAAAGTAAACTACATCCATAATATCAAAGTCATTATTGAAATAAAGCACCTATAGTTGACAGATCAACACTGTGTGTGTGTGTGTGTGTGTGTGTGTGTGTGTGTGTGTGTGTGTGTATGCTTGTATATTAGATACGGTGAATAAGAGTGACCCGATATGGTATGCAGCTCAGACACCGTCTCCCCTGCTGTCTTCAGCCATGCAAGTTTATCCTGTTGAGGTCACAGAGGAACAGCATGGCCTTGTCTTCTAGTCACAATGCCAGGTCAAACAGTGGCCAGTTGTGAGATTTGAGACTGAAAATTCAGAGGTGGCCTGCTTCTCTCAAGGTGATGATACTAGCCATGTAAATGGCTTGTGGTGTGTTATTTAGCCTCCAGGTAAAACAACAAAAGCACACAGCTCAGTAGATCAAGCAACACAAAGCCAACAAAAAGCAAACACCAGAGGGTTTGTTTTGTTTAAGTGTCAACAAAATTATTTCCTTGGTGTTTTAGACTCCGGGGCTCAGCACCTCCATTTCTGTCTTAGGATACATAGATGCCACAAATTTTCCAACATGAGAAATCAGTCTATGGAATTAAGAACATTTCTAAACAACAAACCAAATAATGCATCTCATAGAGACAGGAGACTGCTTAGTTGAACCTTCATGTGATCTGCAGTTTCTAACATGAATTCATGAATCCAAGATGCTGTGCTTGCACATTCTTTATGCCACACAGAGGTAATTATCAACATCATCTACATCAGTATCCTCAGAAAATGATGAATTTTACATATGTAACAAATATTGTATTACTGAGTGGTAGCACATACCTGTTAGTTAGTATGGTATAACTGCCATCTGAACACTGTCAGAACCCTGAATCAAACCCTTAAATATCATGGCCAAGTTCTTTACTCAGGAGGAAATATGATCTTTCTAAATAACCTTATAAGCATATCAGCTAGAAGTGCCAGATTATACTTAATAAAATCATCTCTTAATACCAGATGTGTTCTGTTTCTGAATTAAAAGCCTAATAACAGATTTTGGAGAGGGCATGCAGTTATATCTCTTTGAAGATCTATGATCAGAAGGTTTTAAAAATTAAAATACAAAATTCCCTGGCTCAGAAATACATTGTATCCTAAAGGTTTGTTAAACTCGGGATGTATCTTCTCATAGGCTGCCTTAAATGGTGGGTAGACTTTTATCTAATCCATAGAAAGCTTTCAGTCGACAAGCATTCAGACTATACCTAGTGTACATAGGCACAGGAAAGACCAGGATTAATTTAGAAAATTTTGAGGCTGGAGAGATGGCTCAGTTAAAGTGCCCTCAAAACAATCAGGGGAGCCCATATTCAGATCCCTGTCCATAGAAAGTCAGCAGTCTTCCTGAGGTGTACTCAGCTGTACTCCCATTGGGTGTGGGTGTGAGGTGCTGGATCGGTGGGTGGGTAGGAGTGAGACCTAGTCAGAAACACGAAGTTTAAGGACCAGGCATTCTAAACTAGCAGTTCTTAGCATGTGGGTGGAGACCCCCTTCAGGGGGTCACAAATCAGACATCCTGTATATCAGATATTTACATTTACAGTAGCAGAATTACAGTTATGAAGTAGCAACAAAATAATTTTATGGTTGGTGGTCACCACAACATGAAGAATTTTATTAAAGGGTCACAGCATTAGGAAGTTTGAAAACCACTGATCTAAATAGTGAGCTTCAGGTTTAGTGGGATCCTATCTCAAAAACAAGGTGGAGAGCATCTACAGAAGGAAGATCAGGAATGTCAACTTGTGACCTTCACATGCATGTGCACACACAGCCATGCACAAGTGGCTGTGGTCCACACACACAACCGAGAAGGTGGGAGGGGGAGAAGAAGAGAGGCAGAGAGAGAATATGGGAAAGAGATTTTTCATCTTTTGACAAGCACTAACTAGGCAAATTTTCTGAAAATACCCTTTTGTCCTTGACTTAGTCTCATTATTTTTGAAAGCTTTTCAATTTCTTGGCACCTACCTTTGGAATTTTCTCTTTCCCACCCTATACAAGACAACATAATGTTCCTTACTAATCAAATTTCTTCAAGGTGCAAAACCACTTTGTACTTCTTGTCACTACAATTCTTTACAAAATGTCTTCACTAATGAGTAAGAGCTAAGAAATCCAATTCACACTAATACATAGTTATCAAATAACCTTGATCTTTCATGTATTTTGAAAATATCTGAAGAAGATACAGTAATGTCTTTTCAACTATGGTTTAAGAGCTGTGGCCTTGCGATAGTGAAGTTTTACATCTGTAAACAAAATATGACAAATCTACTATCACAGTGTGGTTCTCTTTAGAAATTAAAGGAAATGACAAAAGATAGAAAAAGGAAGGCAAGTGTCTATGATCTTAAAAAATGAGGGAGACCCATGCTGTACGTGTCTCAGAATTAACTGATGAGAATTTGCATTCAACTTGATAAAAGTGAAGTGAATAAAATGACTGAAATACCTAAAAAGGACGGAAGCACTCAGCCATTTGGAAACTATGTAGCTCTGCATGAAAAACATTCTGCATAAGTTAATCCAAAGGGCAATTTAAAAGGTCAATTACAAAACACTTCCATTCCTGTAAACTTAAACAGGAACACTGCATAAATCCACAGGCTGTTAGAAGCTGCAGTGGCAGCTCTAAGCTTCTGAGAAAGCTTCGCTGTGCAAAGCGCAGTATGTTTTATCTTACAAATTCCTTGAACTTCCTCAGGATGTAGTCAGAATTACAATTTCTGAACCAAGTGTATATGAGCAGGGTGGGTCTTCTTAATGTATTACATGTATAGGTAGCTATTTCAATCTGGGTTTCCATTATTCGAAAGAATTTTCTAAATCTACAAATGTAAACTAGATAATTTTTGGTGCAATCTAAACAAAACACATTTTCTAGTTTAAATAAAGTATGACTCTCCTCCAGATTTGATTTGGGTTGGGGGGGGTAAGAAGGGAAGATAATTTTTTTTACATGTGTCTCTTGTCCCCCAGAGACCACATTGCTTTAAACCACCCAGTTGGCCTTTAGGTTTCATATGTAAAAGTACTTAAATACAAATAAGTAAGTACAATGATCTGTAAACTGTGAGACAACAATATAAGAATTTTAAATATTTGATGAGTTTGAGTTGAGGGCTAACTCAAACAAGGCAAGCCCAGGCCACAAATACATCATCATTTTCAATTTATACTACACACATATGAGATCACTAGTATTATTCTTTCTGAGCCTGGCTTCTTTCATTTATCATGGTATGTTCTAGTGCCATCATGCATTGGCTGAATTTCTTCCCACTTTCAATGACTTGATATTCTCTCTCTCCTCTCTCCCTCCCCCCCCTCTCTCCCTCTCTCCCCCCACCTCCTTCTTTCCTCTTTTCCCTCTTTTTCTTAGGCAGAGTCTCACTGCGTAGCCCAGCCTGTTCTTGGAACTTCAGATCCTCCAAGGTAACGGGATTGCAGGCATTACTGAGTCCAGCAATATCACAATTTCTTTGCTTACGTGTCTGTTAAATAACAGGTTGTTTCTGTATGGTAGCTGTTAGTATTCAGACATCTGTACTGGCCTGCCCTTGGGGCTGTGACAGGATATGCCCTCACCTGCAGCCACTAAGAGCACCACCTGTGCATTTACTATGTTACTTTTTAAAAGGTCCCTACCCACCTCCCATCTGCCCCCCCTTCTGTAGCTCCTCCCCAGAAGCTGGTCTCCCCTCTCCCCTCCCCCAATTTTCCACTTTCCCTCAATAAAAAACCTCTCATGGTGTCTTTCTCGTGCATGCTCCTTTAAAAAATTACAACAGTGGCTACTATGAATCACTGTAATGAACCCTGGAACAAAGTTAGAAAAGGCTTTCCAGTGTTTCTGTGAGAAATGGCATTCGAGTTCTGCCAGCTGTGGTGCTAAATCTGAATTTTACCTTAGGTGGTACAGACGCTTAGCAATGTTAATTCTTCCCATCTAAGAACACTGGCTATCTTTCCAGTTCTTTGTGTTTGTTCAAACAATAGAGTATGGGTATGGATTTCAGTATACAGAGGCTTTTGCAAATGTCTGTTATCCTGGCTGCCTGTTCAGATGCATAGATAAAGAGAACTACAGAGTTATTCTCTAGGAAAAGGGGGCAATCCTTCTGCTTCCCCCTCCCTCTCATTACCCTTCAACTTTCTGTTTCTCCATGGCTTGGATAGGTTCTACAGATGGGAGACATCTATGTATGGTGTGCATCTTGGGAAAGACCTATGTTCAATTACTGGGGGGGGGGGGGAACACTGGCAACCTGAGAGAGTTCTTGTAGTTTTCTTTCAATGTGAAAATGATCCTTTAGGTATTCTGCATTCTGACTTCTGTTTTCTCCGTACTCAAGAGCAGGTCAGTAAGCTCATTATCAACAGTCTCTGACTTTTACTGATGGGGAACAGAGTAACTGTAAGAAATAGAAGTAACAGCTCATAACATTTTAATAGAAAAAAAGATGAAACACCAAACTGTTAATACGTAAATCCTAATTATTGAAAATTTAAGCATAAAAACATTTGTATCAGCTTATATTAATTACATAGAACAATGGTTTCATTATGAATCTTCATAATGAGACTATACAGATAATGCATTTTGAGCATATCCAATCCCATTACCTTTTTTGTCCTTTCATTCCCACTGATAGTCCTTCTGCTTCCCAGCTGGTCCCTTGTACTTTCTGTTTCATGGCTACAGTAACTGCATGAGCATGAGAATTTCAGGATTTTGACAACATGGCAAACACTGCTCCTTATAAGCAACCATAAGAGCTATATTATGGTAACAATGATGGAGAAAATATCTCTTTTAATAATAATTCATTCTCATGGTCTGTCAGTTCAATATATGCAGCAGATAAATGAAAAAGTACATGCTCCTGATTGCCAAATATTCAAAATAGGTTCCTGGAAAAAATAACTATAGTCACAGTATCATGCCATCTGAAAAATAGAATCTTCTGTTAAAGCTGGAATTGGTGCCTAGTTTGTCAACAACTTTATTTGGGCCAGTGCAAGTCAACATGGAAGAAGTGTAGGTAGGGAAAATCGATGACACCTCTAGCTAAGGCAACAGCATCAGTAAGACTCCAACAGGAAGCCAGTCAAACAATGACAGCCTTTCACAACTGCCAAGTAGGCCGAGAAGGTGAGAGGAGCCCCGGCAGAACAAGTTCACAGGGGCGTGTACCTGTGCAGTCAGTCACAGCCTTTCCATACCTATGCTGCTCGGGGCAGACTGGCTTTCTATGCTTGGAAACTTATAGTTTTAAAAACTGGAAAACAGATCCCAGTATCAGCATAGCCCACTGCTGCGGCTCAGTGTGACCTATGCTTACAGTCTGATGTGTCTGAACGCACAGTCTTCAAATGGGAGTGCTGTTCCAGGATGCTACAGCACTGTTAGGGGGCAGAGTCTAGGTGAAGGAACCAGGCCACAGAGGGATAGGTTTTCAGGGTTCCAGCCTGGGTCTCTTCCAGGCACACACTTTGTGTCCTGGTCACCAGCATGTCATTAAGCTGCCTCTTGTTCTCACAGCCATGGCCAGCCACCACATCTTCTGCCATGAAACTGTGAGCCCACAGAAATCCTTACTTACATTGCTCCCAATCAGGCATTCTGTTGCAGTGATGAGAAAATTAACTAATAACCTAGCTAAAACTATAGCTATGTTATTCATCATGTACAGACAAATACTTGAAGTTTCCAGGGTTTGGAAGCATGCATGCTCACCGGGTGCTCATTTAGCAAACTAGCCAAACACTATACTGGAATTTATCACATCCTGAAATATCCGAACAGATGCTGCCAGATGAAGGCATGAGTGTATGTGAGCCCTGACAGAGTGTAGGAGAGAAGAAGGAAGGTGGGAAAGGTGAGAGCTGAAGATGGGAAAACTGCTTGAGCAAGACTCTTACAGATGCATTAATAAAAGGCTCTCTGGCAGAAAAAGGAGAACATTAAAAAGCAGTGACTAGCTCTCACCTGCCTTTTAAGTTGATGCTATGAAAAGTGTCACAGATCCATTAACACAATGGGACACACTAGTCACTAATATACTCCCAGCTGAACCTAACACAAGCAATTCTAAGTTAGGAATGTGATGGTAGAAATAAGCTGAAGTCTACCATCAGGTTGATCTGTGTGACTTACCAGGAAGTAGCAGTAAGAACTGGACTGAAGGTAGGTCCTCAGCACATAAGCAAAGAAAGAAAGGGGTAGCAGTTCTATACTAAATAAGCAATGATTTGCTAATTCCACTACACAAACTGAGGCACTGAGACAGAAACCTTGCCACAGAATAGACTTATTTTCATATTTAGAAATACTAACTTACTGAGATTAAGCCAGTGAAGATAAATAAAAGCCAGACTATATAACAACAATCTGCCCACCTACTGTGGGGAATGTGGGTCAAGGAGAAAGAATAGGGAAATATAATCCACAAAATATTCAAGGCAAAAGTATGCTGGTTATTACAGCGACCACAATCTGAGAACTATAAACACTAAATGTAAATTAGTGGTAAATCCTGTGGTGTTCTTAAATTCAACGATATTTTAAAACTCTTTTCTCCTAAGGTGTTTTATAAACAAGTTGGTGGACTGATCTCTAAGAGAAGCATTTCATTTAAAAAAGATCAAATTAAAATTATGTGAGACATAAAATATTCGTTCTAAAACTTGTAATTGAACAGTATAATCAGTTATGTGCTTAACAAAAACATATTGATGCAGGAGTCAGTCCAGCAGCCCAGCCAAGCTTGCACACACATGTCCAGTGCAGGATGAGCTGCGCACAGCTGGGAATGTTGGTGTCCATCTTTACCCTGACATATGGCTGTTTCACGCCTATGATCTGGGGAAAAAGAGGATGCACAACCATCTTGTCTGAACTTTAGAAAGTATTCTTTCACCAAGACAAGGGACCCTGCAGCTGCCATGTGTCTTCTGACTTGGATGAGGAAAGAATAGTTGCACAAGTTCAACCTCAAGGCTGCTGCCATTCATTTTGCTCCCTGGAGGATTTAGGAAAGAGGCAGGGAGGTAAATTTCACTCAGAATTAGTAGAGAAGAGTCTGGATAGCTCTGAAAGCAGAAGACACCCAGAGTGGTGGTGAACTTGCCAGCCGAAACCTGAGTCACCACAGGGCCTCTCCTTCAGTCCAGGCATTGTTCATTTAAAAATTACATTTATATTATCATTATTATTTTATTATTATCATTTATGTGCTATAATGCATATGTGTAGGATAGAGGACACCTTGGAGAATCAGTTTTTCCTTCCATCATGTGTATGCTGGGGACCGAACTCGGGATCTTGTAGGCAGCAGCCATTTCACTGGCCTGAGACCAGATCTGTTTTGACAGATACTGTACCCATATAACAACATTTAATAGTCACTCCTTTTGTCATTTTTCTCTTCCAAACTGAGATGGTAGTATCTTCACAAAAAACTTCAAGGAGTCTATTTCTTCTGAGAAATTCAGATAATACATCAACATTACAAACCCTTTGCTAATGAGATCGGGCGCGTTCAGAGTGGTACGGTTCCATGTGTAATGGTGAGCACTCTGGACTCTGAATCCAGCGATCTAAGTTCAAGTCTTGGTGGGACCTTTATATTGGAGAAGGAAACTGGGATTGTCATGTAAAACAACCCTGTTTCTAATTCAAATAAAAAAAGTTGGGAAAAAAAACAACAACCCTTTGCAGAACCTCTAAAGTTGTTGTTACTGAAAGATTCAGGCATTATGCTGGCCTGCCCTGGTTATCTGGCAGAATTCACTCAGGCAGTACCCTGGTCAGCCCAGGGTTCCATGGGAACCAAGGCTGCACGCAGGTGTAAAGGACAGACCCCTGCCCACTTTCCCTCTCTTCACTTTCTCTCTTTTTCTGTTCTCGTCTCTCCCCTTCTCCCACCTTTAATAAACTATGGTTAATGTACTCTCTAGTTCATGCTCCATTGTGCCTGTTCCATTTCGTGGTTCTTTTCTAATTTTTAAACTTTTACAAAATAACAACAGTTACTGTGTATAATCTTATTTGAAGACAGCAATTTCTCCCTCTCATTCTGCCCACTGTAATTGTTGATATCTTGAGTAGTAGAATTTAAAAAAAGCCTGTTTGGAAAACAAAAGCCTAAAAAAATCCTTTTATATGCTAATTGGTATTAATTATATTTACCTCTATTTTAAAAAGTTTCATTCAGGACTCCTTGTATGCAATTCTAAGGTCAAGAGCTGCCTTCAATGTGTTATTCCCAGATAAGGACCCACCTTGGCATCTTCCTGACATTACCCTGCCTTCACCTTGGTCCTCATTTGTGTTACACATTTACAATTTCAGTGCGTGTCGGGCCCCAATAGGGATATGATATTTCGGATACAGGACCTAAATTCAATTCCAGGACCTCCAATCCTTCATTGTCTTTTAGATGTAGGCTGGTTACCTTCAGAAGGCCTGGCCAAGGTGGAGAATGCCTCCTAGTTTGTATAACAATAGACCTAGGCTTGTGGAATGCATGAGGCCTTGAGTATGTGCTTCAAGAACTATCTTGAGGATTAAAGGAAATATTTGATATCAGCTCTATACATGAAAATGGATGTCTTCTGCCGGTACCCCCACTTTTGGAAAGCTATTTAAGAGGATGCTTGAATAAACTGTGGTCTCCAGTACTGACTGAGAGCCCTCCTGAGATGACAAGATGTCTCTGTCTCATCCTTAATGCCATTGGGTAGCTAGGACTTCCCTCTTTCCACACTCCCCCACTCAGGGTCAGAGCCGGGCAGTTAGGCTGGTTCTGATCTCAGCCCCAAAGACATCAGTCCCGAATAGATGGCCTTTGTAGCTTGGGACTGATACAGGCCAGACCCCAGCAAAATGGCCCACAACGTGAGGCCTGAGAATGGGGGAAGAAGTGATGGACCACACAGAGGAGGTGTGACAGCACCTAAGAGCAGGACAGCAGGAAATATCTGCCCCTGAACTGGTTAGCAGTGTAATAGAAACCAGAGACCTCTGCACCTACTGAAGAGCGGCTGGATGAGAAAGAACACACAGGGCAGAGAGATTGGGAGGAGTACAAAGAGAGAGTTACTAAGTGTCAGGAAATGCTAGCAGCCCAGACAGGGCAAACTCAACTCTGCCCTCTGTCTCTCTGTAATAAAACCTTTACAGTTTTCTATTCTTTTTGTCATGTAGGACAAATCCAATGTTATTAAGTTTTTAAGATCCTCTACAAGTGTTCTTACAAAGATCACCTGAAATTGCATTAAATTCATGTATTACATTGGAAACAAGTAGGACGTTTACAGGGCCGAGCATTTGTATCCAGGAGGGAGGACCTTCAAGCTATACTTGGGACAGCTTACATCTCTCTCTATGCTTCTGGCTGATGGAACATTTTCTTGCAGACTTGCAGACTGTCTTTCCTCTCATTTCCATGATCTGGTAGTTACCAGGGAGGGCTATTTGTTTTTAAAAACCAGTATCTACCTTTATTAGTTTTGATGCTTTTAAGACTGATTATCAAGGTTTACCTAAACACAAAAGTTGACATTCCATATACATCATAGTAATTTTTAATTCCTGAACATTTAGTAAGGCTTTACTTTATTAGTATTCCCTGAACTCTGGCAAATGGAAGTGGCTTGAGTAGGAATTCTGGGATTTAATGGAATTCTGTTAATATGGTCATATTCATATGAATATTAGATAAACTAGATGTTTTAATGCTGTTCTGGTTCCTACCATGTCTGTATTTCTGCTTCTTCTGTGCAGCCGTTATGTCTGAAAGCACTGGAAATGGACAACAAGCATTTTCTATACACTGCAACTATATTACAGGCAGTGAGTTTTACTAACATAGCCCCACTGTCCCATTTTGAAGCTTTTCTCCTTCAATTCTCTTTTCTACAATGCTAATATTACTATTGCTAGCTACTGGATCTGTCTTATATACTAGAGACAGTTCTTTTACCTTTAAAAAAATCAAGTAAAATATATTTCCAGTCCTACCAGTATAACAAATAGATACAAGCATAATACATATATATGCATAAGTAAACATGCATGCATTTATACTTATAGACTAGAATTACACCTTTCAAAGATTACATACATACATACATACATACATACATACATACATACATATCCCTCTTTCTCCCTGCCATTCTGAAGACTGAACATAGACTGACATATGCAAGGCAAACTGTCGACCACGGAGTCATAACCCTCCCACCTATTTTCATTTCCCAACCCAAATCCATTGGCATTTTAAGCATGTAGTAAACAGTTTTTTTTTTCTTTTGAATTGTTTTAATTGGGGTTGGGGGTTTAATTGTCTTTATAAATGCCTACCTGAGCCATACCAATCCTTTCTCTTTTGTTAGATTTTATTGGAGGTGTTAACTGATTCAGTTTTATAGGAATTTTATTTTCCTTTATAAATAAAAGAAAGCATGCTGGGGACTAGTGGAATACAGTTTACAAATAGAAGACAGAGAGCTTCTGAGCTGTCTCTGGCTCCTCAGGAGGTTTCCAGTTGTCTTGTCTCCAGAAACCACTCTGTCTGGACTGAGAGCTCTTGGAAATTAGAACTGGACTTCTGAGATTTGGCTGACTAACACAGGAGATGTCTCTTAGTATCTTATTATTCAGCCTTCAGGAGACACTGTGCTCTGTAAACCTCTGTAAACTCTATGGGCAGATCATTTCCTTCCTTCCTTCCTTCCTTCCTTCCTTCCTTCCTTCCTTCCTTCCTTCCTTCCTTCCTTCCTTCCTTCCTTCCCTTTCAAGACAGGGTTTCTCTGTGTAGCTTTGGAGTCTATCCTGGTACTCACTCTGTAGACCAGGCTGACATCGAGCTCACAGAGATCCGCCTGCCTCTGCCTCCCAAGTGCTGGAATTAAAGGCATGTGTCACCAACGCCAGGCAGATCATTTCTTGTTAGGCAAATTAGGGGCCAGCTGAGATCTCATTCACTTTAAAGCTTATCTAAAACAAAACTTTTAAGCTGCCTCATGTGCATACCACCCTGATTTCTAACTGGATTCCACTGGATCACAGCAGAAATAAACATTCACTAGGGAAAGTCTGCACCCCACCAGCTGTAGGATGTTCTCTCTGGCAAGCTCTTCTCACAGCTCTCCTTTGGACCTTGCCTATTTGTAGATTAGACTGGATGCAGTGCTCACCCGAGTTTTCAAGCAATCATGTTTACAGGCCCTTCATCACCTTGGACAGAATGGTTGACTTAATCAATGACAAAATTGAACTTCTCAGACTCCTCCTTGTGCAGGGTCCTCCAGTCAGAGGACTTTTTGCTAGGAGAAACCAAATCTATCTCCAGATTTTAGGGATTCTTCCCAGGCTTCTGGTTTACTTAGCCACACCTAGCTGACTAGAATGAAAAAAGATTCAACACAGAAACCGTTACCAAGGTTCTTATCTACAAGTGGGCTGTATTCCTGTGGATGGTTATGTCTCCTATTTCCCTTTGTCATGCTTCATGTCTCTTAAATATTGGAAATTTTTAATGCTCAAAATTTGGTGGAGAACTAACAGGTTGATATGATTGACTATGCTGAAGGTGAACCATAAAGGGAAATGGATGCAAAATTTCAGATAGTTTTCATATTTCTAGCCCCCAAATACTTAACAGCAATGAAGGAAACACAATGCCAGGCATACACATCAGCTCAAAACTACAGCAAAGAACATGCTTTTTACAAACCTACTGGATGTTTTCAGAATCAGCTAGGGTCCCAACATGTTTGTAAAAGTTTCTCTTCAAAATTACATTTACATGAGAACTGAGAGAGAAGGTGGCAGGGAGAGAGAGGGAGAGAGGGAGAGGGAGGAGAAGGGGGGAAGAGGGAGAGAGAGGGGGAAGAGGGGAAGAGGGGAAGAGGGAGAGAGAGGGGGAGAGGGGGAGAGGGAGAGAGAGGGAGAGAGAGAGAGGGAGAGAGAGAGAGAGAGAGAGAGAGAGAGAGAGAGAGAGAGAGAGAGAGAGAGAGAGAGCCTGTTCCAATGCAGCTCTGTTGGTGGGTCTACACCATTTCCTCTGTTCTAGGAGAGAAGGTAGCACACTGTTTCTGCAGGCATAAGTGATGCTTAGAGGAAAATTAAATCATGGAATGATGGCGGGGCTGATTATTCTACTGTGCTTTAAAGGCAAGAAAGAGATTGCAGTCTTCGAGTCCAAAGTGGTTTCATATGGACTGCCACAGCTGCGGTTTACTCTTGAAACTATAACCTGTCAAATTAGAAGCAGGCAAGGCCTCTGCTCTTAATGGTTCCACTCTTTACTTCTACTGTCTATAGTTATGTCTAAAAGTCTATCATTTTTTATTCAGTTCAACTATGTCATTTGGATGAGTAAAATATGGAAACTACTTGTCATCTTGGCAGGAGAAGGTTCTAGTATGTTGCAGGCTTAAAGAAACAATCAATTTTAGGCTTGCTGTCTGGATAAGGCTGACTTCTATTGTAGGTGTCCTTACTGAGTTTGCTGTTATTTCATTATCTTGGTTAACACTGTACAGTGTAAGCACAAGATGGGAAAGTGGTTCAGGTGTGTAAGCACTGGAGTGGTTTCTGCCTCTGGAGACTTGGTTGACTTTACTGAGCCAACATCCTTCCCGCTCTGTTCTGCTGCTGGGAGCCTAGTATTATAAACGGTTCCATCCCAATCCCCTCCCTTAACTGTAGAATGACCTTCAAGCAAATTACTTGTTTAGCTGAGATGTGCCTCAAAGAAATTGATAAGTCAGGTGTTCAATTTTACATAGAATTTTGGTTGAGTACTCCTTTCCTGACTCTCTACATGCTCATCTCATGATATGAAATATTAGAAACTAAAGCACAATTTGCTCCCTAAGCAATGCATCATAAGCGAAACCATTCCCTAGAAAATCATATCCTGTTGAGGCCATAATGACATCAGAAATATGTGTTTATCATCTGTTTTAGACAACTTAGCAAATTTTTGGCCCACAACAAAGTTGAAGTAAAACCATTTGTAGTTGCCTCAAAGAAAGATAACCACACTTTCCTAAGGTAATTGATACCTAAGAGGATACTGTCTTCAGATCACAGCCCTGGATCTAGGCATGCTAATTCTTAAAAGAAGGTTGTTAAATTTACAATGCATGGATGTCAACTGGGCTTCCTCCAGAACTCAACGGGAAATAATTCTCCTTTTAGCATGCATAGAGACCACAATGAAATAGGCATTTAGAAACTACCTTGGAATTCTGGAATTACCTCTCTTGCTCAACTTAAGGAGAAGGGGGAAACTGAGATTCCTTTTAGAATGTAAAAGCGTAATAGTCATAGTGAGAACTAAGAATACTAGTGTGTTTTGGAAAGCACTCAAATGAAATCAATCATTACTTTCATTTTTCCTGGAGTGTATTTAAAGAAGCAGTGATTTAAAGTATAGATAGCTAAGGTAAACAGAAGACATACAATTTTTATATTCATAGTGAAAACATGTGTAGGTAATGCAAATATGTCACTTGCTTTCTGTGACAGTGATATAAAGCATGTAGCTTCCCTGGACACCACCTTAGCCAGTGAGGTCAACTGCAGCTGCCAACAGCAATCTGAAAGGCAGCTCTTCACGCTGTGTGCCAAGACAAAAGCACCAAGAATTACCTTTGCCCCGCAGGCAACTGGATAATTTGGAAAAAAAAAAAAGTTAAGTAAATATTTAATCTAAAGTAGCCTGAATGGAATAAAATACAACAGCAAATGTCAGATACGACAAGTGAGTGCTTGCCACTTCCAAAGAAGAAAATAGAGAATCAAAACCCAAGATATTTCTCAAAGTCAAGTGGAAGCAAAGCTTCCCTTCCCCAGCTTGCTCTTGAGTGTGCTTCCCAGACAAAGTCACTGATCTGGACATGGCAGGCAAGAGTCAAGGCCCCTGGACAAGAAGCCGAGAATCCAGGCACTGAGCTGGCCGGTACACTGCTATGAAACACAACGACAAGCCATACCTCCATTCTTTCCTGTTTAACATCATCAAGTTCGTTGTCCTCAAACATTGCCAGAAGCTCTCCTGTCTGGTCGATAGAGTTGATCAAATCCTGAGCGATTTTCTGTCTCTTGTTTGTACTGCTGCTGCCACTCAGTTTTTCTTAATGGAGATTAGAAAAGAGAAAAATAAATGTCCTGAGAAGGGACATTACCATCAACCAACATATATAGCAAACACTGCATGTGACATTCACACACAATCACCTTTACAGAGAAAACTCTTGCCTCTAAAACAAGTCATACAGAAATCAATCACTTACTAATATCACAAAATAAAAAACAGACAGAATGAAATCACATTATTAGTTACCATAATAAGTGTGAAAGGGCTGACTGAATCCCTTATAAAAGGGAGAGGGGATCTCAGGTTTGGTAAGAATATTGTTCCATAGTACTTATAAGAGAAATAAAACACAACCAGGAAAGAGGGTATGCTAGGTAAACACAAGCAAAGAAGGCAGAATTCACAACTATTCATGCTAGAAAACACAGTTCATGACCAAAACTGCACACGAGACAGCATAGTATATTGTCTAATGAAAAAGGAAGACTAACAGGCATACTATTTTATAGAATCAAGATAACAGAGAAAAATCACAAAAGAAACCTACTAGAAAGTATAATCAATGAAAGATATGTGAATGCTTTGCTTTCAAAATTTGACAATTTATGTTAAGGCCATAAAAAACACAAGTGCTTCAGCACTGAGAGTAGCACCCACAGAAACAAGGTAGTCTATTTTATCAAGTCATCTTCTTCTAAAATAAAAACTTTAATGACTATATATATTCACAGCAAGAGCTGAGATGTAGCTGTGTAAGGCCCTGTGTCCAATCTCCAAAATCAAGGGTCGGGGGAGGACATAAATACAAACACTCAACAATATTACATGTACTACTTTCTCCTATGTCCCGCCCCCCCCCTTTTCCTGTCCCTCACTTCTCGTTATGTTACCCACCAATCCCCAACTCAAGACACAGCTCACAGTGGCCATCCTGTATGTGACCACCATACATTTTTCTGTGCTCATATATTCACAATATATTTCTTTACACATGTGCTTTCTTCATTTTCTTTAAAAATAGACTCATGCACAGTCTTCCTTTATGAAGAGAGAGAGGCTCTTTTATCCTTTCTTCTGTCCATATTTCCTAGTGGAAGACAGAAAAAGATCTCTCTATCTTCATGGATAAGCCCAATTCTTCTGTAAGGCTTGCATAACCATCTATATCCAATATATTTACTAACATGGCTTTCAATCCATCCTCTGTTGATGGGAAGACACTGTGTCAATTTTTGCACTGGGTATCTCATTCATAGGTGTGCTCTGTCTTCATTGCTAAGAGTGGAAATGTTACAGACACTTCAAGTTTCATGAAAGCAATCTGAAGCTGTCTTCTACATTTCTTCCCAGAACTCCAGCAAACATCTGGTGAATATAAAGGGAAGTACTGTAAAGTTAACCCTGTAGTCAACAGGGATTTCAGCATCTTCTCATGTTTGTTTTCTATCCGTGTTTATCTATGATAACAAGGACTCTTTCCTATTGTCCTCATTGTTTCTGCCTGTCTGTTGGAGAGCATCTTTTGTTATAGAGTAATCTAAAATTTTTATATTGTTGTTATTTTTAACTTTTGATTTCTACTTCCACAGTGTGAAGTTTCAATTTTCAAGTTTACTTTTCAGATTTACCGTTTTCTTCATTTTGTTTTTTGTCTTTACGCATCTAGAATTTATTTTATATATAGATAATACTATATGTTCACCTCTAGTGTCTTTAAAATATATGTACAGCACCACTGATACGTTTTCCTGTTATATTGAAATTTTGTCAGACCTCAAATTTCTGTGTCTTAGATTCTGTTCCTGGACATTCGAGCTTGTGCCCGTCTTCCATATACAAAGTCCTCAACAACATCACAGGGTTCATATATACACTTACTCTTCTATTTCATACTTTCCCAAGACATATGGGCATTTCCTGCTCCACAGGAAAGCTATAATATTTTTGTATGACTCAAAAGAAATTATTGGAATTATACCTAAAGCAGCGTGAATTCATTGTTTGGTTGAACTAATACATTTAATATGTTTCAATTTCATTGTCCTTCCTTGTTATCTGTTCCTGTAGTCAATGTTAATAAAATGTTCTCTGTGTTAATTCCAAGGACTATTTTCCTTGAGTACTACAGGTGACTACAAAGCACCATTGTTGGAATGCTCATGTTGATCCCCCACTTTTCAGTCATATGCTTCCTAAGTAGCTAAGTTGAGGGTTATTATCCATGTACAATTAAAGACTAGTGAACTGAACCCTATCAGGTATCTACTGTTATTTCAATTGTAAAATGAACTTTCTGGCCAATTTCACTTTTTCTTTTTTTACAGTATTCTATGGACATAGTGAAAAGACAAAAATGATTGTTGACACTCCAAGAAAATAAGATCTAAGGACACGTTTTCTGATATTTTGCTGGTTTACTATTTAGCCACTACAGGTGTGTTACACTAAACCAGTGGTTCCCAACCTTCCTAATGCTGCAACCCTTTAATACAGTTTCTCATGTTGTGGTGATCCCAAACCATAAAATTACTTTCAGTGATACCTCATAATTGTAATTTTGCTATTGTTATGAATCCTAATGTAAATATCTGATATGTGACCCTTGTGAAAGGGAAGTTTGACCCGGGGGGGGGGGGTGTCATGACCCTGAGGTTGACAGCCACTTCATTAAACAGTGTGCCTTCTATAATCTTCTTTATTCTTGGCAGAGTTTTAACACAAAATTCTGAGTACAGTGGTACTATAATCTTTTGTTTTCTTCATGTTTTTATATGCACTCATCACTTACTGAACACAGCATTTTGTAATCTTCCAATTTATGTGTTGTTGACATTTGTGATCTTTCTTTTTTTTATTTTTGGTTTTTTGAGACAGGGTTTCTCTGTGTAGCTTTTGGAGCCTATCCTGGCACTCACTATGTAGACCAGGCAGGCCTCGAACTCACAGAGATCTGCCTGCCTCTGCCTCCCAAGTGCTGGGATTAAAGGTATGTGCCACCAACGCCTGGCTTATTTCTTTTTCTTTTCTTTTCTTTTCTTTTCTTTTTTTTAACATTAATTCATCTATGTTGATAAATCTTCCATTTTTTTCTGTTAATTTGAAAGTTTTAGTATACTTTTCCATTCTATTCATGTTTGATTTTTTGGTTTTTTTTCCCCTTTGTATCTTCATTTTTTTTTTTTTTTTTTTTTTTGGTTTTTCAAGACAGGGTTTTGGTGTAGCTTTGGAGCCTATCCTGGCACTCGATTTGGAGACCAGGCTGGCCTCGAATTTACAGAGATCCACCTGCCTCTGCCTCCTGAGTGCTGGGATTGTAGGCATGCGCCACCAATGCCCGGAATATCTTCATTATTAAAGTCCTGCTTTTCTTTCCTTTCTTGGGGTGTGTATTGCACGTGTAAGTGGTGCATTATGTACACATGTGCACTGGTGTTACTGCCTGTACGTATGTGTACATGTAAGTAAAAAGGCATCGACTGTCCTCCTCTACCTTCTCTGCTGTGTTCCTCTGAGGCACAGTCGTACTCTTTTCTCTTAATACTACTGGAGCTGAGGATATGGCTCTGCGGGTAAGGTGCTAGCCATGCAAGCCTGTAGGCCTGGGTTGGGATCCCCAGAACCTACATGAAAGCTGGAAGCAGTAGTGTGAACATCTGTAATCCCAATGCTCAGTACAGCTCTGCCAGGAGATGCAAGGTTGAGACAGGATAATCCAGAAAATCACAGACCAACTAGTTGAGCACATGTAACAGTGGACAAGCTGAGTAAAGTGAAAGGACTGATACCCAAGGCTGTCTTCTGATTGTCACATATGTGCTATGGCATGTAAGTGCCTATACTACACACACACACACACACACACACACACACACACACACACACACACATCATTGTATTTATTAATATATTTACATAGTTGTATTAAGCTGGGGGGGGGCAAGTTAAGGGCCTTGGCCTGGTAACATGAGCTGTATACCTGAGCTACACCCCTAGCCAGTTTAAAAGCAAAATATAAGTCAGAAAGTTACTGCAAAGGAGTCATTAAATGTTGCAGTTGGTGGTTAATACTAAGGATGGTTATACATACCAAATAAAGATGTCTCAAATATTGTTATATGTAAGTACTGATTATCTGCTATCTGCTACAAATATGTTAATAAATGTTTAGAGTAAATATGCTTATAATGAAAAATAATTAAAAAATTTTAATTATGTGCCTATTAAAGTATCTTTTTACCCTCCAATGAAGATAGAAGAAAAATTAAGCCAACCTTTGCCTAAATTATGCAGCTCTAACCAAGGTATTGTTAATAAACCCATATATTACCTTTTTCAGGGTAGAATCTGGACATAGATCTTCATATAGCAGCTAACTCTTTAAATAAAATATATCAAGTGAAGCCAGAAGCTAATGAAATCAATGCTGAAGGACTGTAGAAGTGACGTCCATACAAAATCATATAGTTATTTAAATCATTATGATATTTGTGTGGGTGTACATTCGCATGGGCATGATTTTCCTTTGGATTGTATCTTGATTGTTCAGTCTAGGAGCATAGGGACCTTTGCAGAAGACAATGTCCTTTGATGGACTGTTTTAGATGACTCCCTAGTGCTACCCTGTTTCCAGCTCCAGGCAACCACTCTAGGCTGTTTTCCCTCTGTTGCTATTTGACAACCTGGGATATGTTGTCTTTGTGATGGGCTTCTACTTCATCCACGTATGAGCATGCCAGTGTTAAATTCCACTTTATTGCTCTAAATATTTCCTACATTAATATCCTGCACTTATGTCTTTATATGTTGGCAGATATTGGGCTGATTCTAGTTTTCTATTGTAAAAGATGCTGCTTCTCATGATCATGTGAATTTTTTTAAATGTAGACATTTCTTTTCATTTAGCATTACTGGGTGTTGAATAGCTGGTTTACTTTGTTAATCTTTTTCAGAAGCTTCCGGGATGTTTTCTGAACTGCCTGCACCATTTTACCCTCCTCCTAGTATCATAAGCTAAAGCTCTCCATAGCCTAAACAGCATTTGCCTTCATCTGTCTGTTCAGTCACAGACATCCTGGTGGATGAGGAGCAGCCTTTTATTGCTGGTTTGCATTTGCACTATGGCTCAGGACAATGGCCATCTTTTCTGGCATCTATTAGCTATTGCTTTACTTCCCCTACTTCTGCTACAAGGTTACCTCAGGTCTTTCACCCATTTTCAAATTGATTTATTGTCTCTATTATGGAATTGAAGAGTTTTTTATACATTTTGCCTATGAATTCCTTAGAATATAAATGAATTTATATATATGACTTTCTCATTCTGTTTTTTCTTTTGCATATTCTCTGAAGAACTTTAAAAGCTTTAAACTTGATCAATTCTAATTCAATAGTGGTTTCTTTTGGTGCTATGCTTTTGGTGTCATGTATTCAAAATAACCAACAGTTATTCCTGTTTTTCTTTTGAAAACTTTCTATTTTGACTGGCCAGAGATGTTCCATAGGTAAAAATGCCTGCCATCAAACCTGATGACCTAAGTTCAACCCCAGAACCCTTATTGTGGAGGAAGAGAAATGATTCCTGCAAATTGAATTCTGACTTCTGCTCACTTCACCATGGATCACACACCCCGTATATGCTTATACAAAACAAGTAAATAAAGATATAATAAAAATGAAAAAAAAGAATTTTGTATTTTGAGCTGCTATTGTGAGCTCTCAATGATCTGTACTTAGGCTTTTCATTCGTTTGTTTGTTTTGGGGAGCACACTGCTTCATGAAGGGATCAAATTATTTCTTTTCTATGTAGATCTAGATGTCACAGATGCCTCAATGTCTCTAGTTGAAGGAGCTATTCATTCCACATGGCACTGTTCTGCAAGCTGTCAAGCATCACTAAGCCTTTCTGCAAGTCTCATGTGTGTTTTCAATTCTGATCATCCATTGCCCAGCATGTATCCGGTTGACTGTGGCAGATTTACAGCACAGTTGTGAAGTCAGCAAGCTTGAGTTCTCCAACTTGGCTACTTGATGAGATGGTTTTCAAGATTCTGGGTCATGTAAAAATTGGAAAATGGATCCTTACCTCTCTAGAATCTGTCATTTCCACATGAATGACAGAATCAGTCTGTTCATTTATCAAAAGATGGCGTGATGCGCAATCTATAGCTCCAGCTAAGGATGGCTATTTCCTTAATAATCCAGAGTTCCAGCCGTCAACACTGGCTATCTTTGTATTTCTTCTTGGTCTTCTTTCTCTCTCAACAGTGATTTCCAGTATCTATGTAGAAATCTTGCAGGTCAATGGTGAAATTTATTCTAAAATAGTTTATTCTTTGTGATGCTTTTATACATGGTATTGCTTTCTTCATATGACCCTGAATTGTTGCTGAGTATAAGGAATGTGTACCCACTTGTTTCATATTCATCTTGTATCCTGAAAAGTCATGAATGTGCCCACCAATTGCAACAGTTTTTAGTAGGTTAAGATATGTTAATATATAAAGAGCATGCCAGATACATACATAGATTAACATGTTTAATCTGGGTGCTTTCATTTCTTTTTCTGCCTAAATATCACACTAAAACCTTTGTACAATACTGCATAGAAGAGAAACAAGTGCATATTCTTGATGGGGGAAGTCCTTTTGTGTATATGCTTCTCTTATTGGTTAATGAATAAAACACTGATTGGCTGTTTGGCCAGGCAGGAAGTGATGTAGCTGGACAGACTCAGAATATAAGCAGGGACAAACAGGAAATCGCTCTCCTCTCTCTTCTCTGTGGAGATGCTGACCCCAATGGAGTAAGCGGCCTGGACATTTTCTCCGGTAAGATAAGAGCATGTAGAAAAACTTAGATTATTAGAAAACGAGTTAACATTTAAGACAGAGCTAGCCAATAAGAAGCCACAGCCAAAGGTCAACAGCATTGTAACTAACAGAGTCTCTGTGTATTATTTGGGGGCTGAAGTGGCAACAGGACCTAGGCAAAAGTCTCACATTACATATTCTTGTCTTATTCTTGATGCTAGGGAGGAAAGAATCTAGCCTTTTATGTTAAGTACCCTGTTTCCTTCTGGGTTTTCTTGGTCAGTAGAATTTGCTCTAAAATATACTGCAGACTGGGAAGTTTAAACAATTGTTCACTTACCTGATTTTTACAGGCTGTGGCATCCTAAGTCCTGGCAGACCTGGGATCTGGTGAGGGCCCCTTTTTAACAGATAGGATGGGAGTTCTGGGTATTTCTTTATAGAAGTACACTGACCCCATCCATAAGGGCTCTCTTTTTATGGTCTAACAACTTTCCAAAGCCCTCCAGACACCCTCTCTTATGTCTTTTATGATTAGCTCTGAACTTACTAAACTGTATCAGTAGAGATGATTTAGTTTATCCTAATGGAGCTTGTTTATTTAGATACTTGCACATGTGTTTAATGATTTTTTTTTAAGACTGACAAGTTTTCATTCACTATTTCTAGAAATATTGTTTTCTGATCCCCCTCTTTCTTCCTCTCTCCCCCTCCTTCCCTTCAGATACATTAGAGTGATGTATTAATTTGCTGTATATCCATTTTCTAACATAGCACATGCTGGTGTACTTGTGTACTGTACACTCCATGTCTTCTGACATAGCACATGCTGGTGTACTCGTGTACTGTACACTCCATGTCTTCTGATACAGTACATGCTGGTGTATTCCTGTATGGTTTACTCCATGTCTTCTGATACAGTACATGCTGGTGTATTCGTGTACTGTACACTCCTCTTCTGATATATTATGTTGATGCACTTGATGGTCTCCTGTATGTCTCAAACTCTGTCAACCTTCTTAGTTTTCATGGTTCTTTAGATTATATAATCTTTAATGTAAACTCATTGGTTCTTCCTTCTGCCAGTTCAAAGCTTCTATTGTTCTAGCTTCCATCTTCCTTATTTTTCTTTAGTAATTAATTTTGTATGTGGGTGTATGTATACATGACATGGCATTTTTTTTCAGAGTAATAACTGCCAGGAACCTGTTCTCTCCTTCCATCATGTGGTTGAGCTTGGTTTATCAGGCTTGGTGGTAAGTGAGCTATCTCACTTAGTGTATTTACATTTAAACTCTATTATTACATATTTATAATTTTATCTCTTTATTGATAAGGTATATTTTGTGAATCATGGCTTTCATGGATGTTCTTCTCTGAATACAATTTCCTTTATATATTTGACACAATATAATAGTTCCTTTGGATTTCTTTGCCTGCTAAATTCAATATCTGGATCCCTAGAAGGCATGTTTTGTTATCTACTGTTTTGTTCTTTTTGTTTTAATATACATCATATCATTCTGTTTCTTTACACATCTCGTGTTTTGTTATTATATAATCTAAAATGACCACTTTCTACATCACAGTAACTCAGGCAACCATTTCTTCCTTTTGGTGGGCTTGTCCTTCATTGCTTTTTTTTTTTTTTTTTTTTTTTTTTTTTGTGCGTTGGCTAGACTGGCAACAGATTTCTTTATAGTGTGCTGCCTCTGATGTCTCTCACCCCTCCATGGTGCAGACTTCTGTGTGCATTCTCTCCCATCATCAACTTTACAGTGCCTTTGACTATCACTTTTCAAGCTCCCCATGACACAGCAGCTAATTCCTAGTAACCACAAGCTGGGTGCTAATGCTTTGTTTTTTTTTAAATATTTGTTCTTATTATATTAAATGATGTGTAGGTTTGTATGTGTAATGTGCATGTGAGTGCAGGTGACCTCAGAGGCCTGGGCCCTTGATTCCCTGGACTGGAGTTACAGGTGGTGGTGAGTTGCCTGACATGGATTCTGGGAACCAAACTCAGGTCCTCTGAAACAGCAGCAAGTGCTCTTTTGCTTGGTGTTGTTCAGTGGATCTCCTAGCCTTTACTTTGTTGCCAGGATTGCCACTTAGAGGTCCTAGCTATGAACTTCCACATGCTCTGCTCCAAATAACTTCCTTCAGGGGGCTTGCACAGTTCTTAGTTCTGAGTCTGCCTCTCTCTGTGCTGCACTAGACCTGTTGGAAAGCAGTATCCACCATGAAATGAAGAAACTGAGGTACTTGAGCCCTTTGAGGCTCCAGAAGAGAAAGTCATGAGGTTAAATTTCCAACAACTGCTAGAGTGTTAAGGAAGAACTCCTTGCCACATCCAGGTGCCCCAGCTGATCCTCCGGGTTAGGTTCTGTCTACTCACCTTCCAGTAGGTCATCCTCATCAATGCCTTTGATGATCTTTGACTTGTAGTCTCGGATAAACATGTATTTTAGAAGTCTTCTAAGCTTTTTCTATTGCAATATAAAGTAAGAAGCTTGTAATACATTGCTTTAATGATAAAAGATTGCTTTAAGAATTAAATTTAATAAACTAGTACCTGTTGATCATTTGGAAAATATAACTATCATTAGCTTAATAAGCACAAAATGTAGCCCTTCAATACTAGCTAAAATGTAAGTGTTTATAAAGGCGTTTTCACACCCATCTATCCAGACATTCCAGAATCACAATAATACTTTTTGTATATTTTAGAAAACATCTTAAATTCCTTTGATGATTTCAATAAATACCATATTGCCTTTGGTAAGCCAAGTATACTTATGCTTTGAAATTTTGTATACACTCTGAGACAAAAATTATGTAAGATGGATTTATAAACATCTAGACTAGGAGTTTTTAATAACCCATCTTTATATTTAAGTTTTGAGATAAGACCTTGATGTGTAGCCCAGGCTGAACTTGAACTTGTGATCTTGCTTCAGCCTACCTAGTGCTAAACTAACAGGAATGTGCCACCACACCTGGCCTGAGAATCCTTTCGTAGGATAGCTATGGAAAGTATCTATAAGCTGAGAAATCTGTCTTCAGGAACCTCAAAGCCCATGAATGATTGGTAGGTCTTAAAGACAGATAGTTTAGAAGAGGATAATAGCACTTACGTGTAAGCAACTTATGATGCCTTGCAGCATTTATTGTGCTAACCCTAAAATGTATTACCTCTGGTTCACAATCTTCAATTAATAATGCCTTGCATTCTGTGCTAACCTTAGACAGCACTGGCTCTGTTTCACAGTCTCCAGGCTTTAGATTTCTTAAGGGTGGAAACACAGTCCTTTGAACATCACTCAACATTTTCAATCTCCCTGAGTAGGAACAAATCTTACCATCTCTTTTAATTGAGGGACCCTGAGGTAAACTACAGACTGATGACTGAAGCTCAGTAGAGCCTGAACCTCTGAGTCTAATTCTGTCATGTGCAAGTTAAAGAAAGTGCCTACCTCATATCCTGCTGCACAGGAGTCATGAGAGACTGCATCCCATGGTATGTAAAGCGCATCAGGTGGTAGAAAATGCTTGTCTACAAACTCCAACTACTAAACAACAGTCACATTGCACCCTGAAGGGCTCTTGTTTTTCATTGTTTCCCTTTTCTCTTTGCTTTCATTGCACCCATTATTTTAGTTTTATTCTATTTAGTATTTTCCCTATATAAGTTACCTTACATTCTTTTTGGAACACTTCAGAATATAAATAAAATTACTTGAGAAAGATGAGAAAATGAACAACTATTCTGCTATAAATATGTTGCTGGTTTTTCAAAATATTCTGGTAAGAGTCCTAGATCCCAGCACAGCACCATCAAGTGACACATATTTCTGAAGTTTCTATAGCATAAAATGGTCACCTTCCTAACAAGGGGAAGGAGTGCCAGTGTGGACTGTGTGTGATTCTCTCTTTACATCTGTGAGTGGAAAGGAAACACCAGGGACAAGACATGCTGGGCAGAGCTAAGCAGCCTTGTTGTTTCCCGGCTGCTCCCACAGGAACCTTTGCTAAGGGCCTTATTGTTGCTAGCAGCCTTCAGGACTTTCTGGACACAGCACCACAGCGGGTACTGATGACTGCTTCTCTTTAAGGACCCTGCAAGTCCAAAACAAACTGGCAATTCTCCATAAAGTGCTTTTCTCAGCCATGCCCGGAGCCACCATAGCAACTATGTGTCCTGTCAGGTTCCTGGCCTTGGGTCTATGATCTAGAAGGCCCGAGGAGCCTGACCTTTGTCATAATCCTTCACTGCACCAACCCTCTTTCCCCTTCTAATCATCCAACCCAGGAAATTCTCCAAGTCTTAAATGCTTCAAGCATATCACATAGATTGCTGCAAGTTGTTTGATATTGAATGCATTTCTTTTCTTTACATATTCTTCATATTAATAAACAGCTGGTTGATTAAGACAGGTAAAGTAGTATATAATTTATTCAACTAGCTGCTTACAGAAAATTATGACAAAAATAGACTTACAAATATCTGGATACTAATACTTTAGTATCCAGAGTTAAGAATTTTATTAAAAATTGAAATGATAGTAGTTTTTAAGCTTCTAGCATTAATTTGCTTCTTTTCATAAGTCAGTGCAGAGAATAACTTAGCATTTCAAGTTAAAACCAATTCTGTGAAAGTCTGAATTCTATTAGTAGTAAGGAACAAACTGAGAAGAAACAGAAATGTGTTACTCAGAGAGACCCCATGTATAAGAACAGAGCTTGGTTGGTACCTAGGGATGTAAGACAGCAGTGAAAATGTCTAAACAAGTATAAGGAGGAGTAAAGATGAACTGTAGTGCAGTTTTGGCATCAGAGATCTGCTCATGCAAAAAGCAAACAATTCTGTAGTAAATGAATTTTGTTGTGCTAAACAGCTTCTGTGGTTATGATTCTCATTTGAAAGCTGTAACAAGGGTCCATCATTTCCTTATGCAAGTTCAATTAAGCATCAGGCCTTGTATTTGACAATAATTGCTTTATAGTACCTTATCTTTTCTCATCAAGAACAGAAGATCTTCAGCAGAGATCACCCTTGCTCCCCGAAGCTGAGAGACTTCTGCAGCTTGCTGTAACTACAACAAAGGAAATGCAGGAAATTGTCTCAGAAATATAAATTACACACAGTACAATCACAATGTCTCGAGAGATAAATCTACTACAATAAAGACCTTAGGGGAATAATCTAGCAATCACGTTATTGCTTTTTGAAGCAAAACTCCCTGTACTTTAAGAGTTCCAAAAAAAAAAAAAAATTGCAATTAAATTAGCTTACCAGCCCACCTGTAATAGATACAATAAACAAAAATCCTTGATCTCTTTCATGCAAAAGAAAAATCATATGCAGCTTCCAGAAATACATTAATACACCTGAAAATAATTTTATGAAATTTTATCCTTCCTACCCATGTGTGCAATGGTTTCGCTCAGTATCACTAGTTGAATAAGTATATTATTAATCTGAGCTCCCATGCTGGTATGATGTGAAATAGCCCCATTCAGGACTTTAAAGATCAACAAAAACAGAAGCTGTTTCTAATATCCAAAGGAAAAAAAATACTTTGGCTTTGGCAAGTCTTCAGTGGCTAAAGGATTCAGTCCATAAATCATAATACTGGACGGCATTAATTTCTTTCCACACTAATTACATGCACACAAAAGTGAACTGTATCTGGGATTCACAAGGCAAAACACACCGCCTGAAAGGCTAGATTCCCTGAAATGTCCATCTGAGCCTTCGGAGCTGCAAAGCCGAGATTTTTCAGGAATTCAGAAGCCCTAGAAACATAATCTTACTTGAAAATGACCTAGAAAATAAAAGAATGTGAAAAATGATAGTTCTAGTTTTTGGCAAAGACAAACTCAGTTTCTTATTTTGATTAGTTGGAAGGAACATAAAATAGGTCCATCTGAAAAAAATCAAGATGCTGGAGCACATGTGAGAAAATGTGCCTGTAAATTCTTCCAAATTTGATCAAACTGTGCTGATTGCACAAAGCCAACTCCCCCGTCTTAAGTATTATAAACATATTTACATATGAAAGCTGCTCTCCCACCCCCACCATATGCCTTTCTTTGAATGGAGTAAAACAGCGACACACACTCCTGAGAAGCACTCTTTAAGGTGTCACACTGCCATCCTTGCATCTGTGCTGAATTCAGGACCTCTGTTTGAATGTTTAAACCATTCTGCTAACTAAATAAGCTCTAGACCATCTCTGAATGAGCAGACTATAGAAATTGACTCTCAACTCCTCCTGTACAAGCTTTCCCACTGGATTTCCTGGATACTGGTAGTTGGTATATAAACAGAATCCTATCTAAATATAGAAATTTAAATTTAACTGTGAGCCATTTAAGAAGAAACCTTAGGAGGGGTTGAAAAATGATATATCTCCCCCAAAAGAAACTTAACAGTTTTCACCATGAACACACTTTCCCCTGAAAACTGTTAGGATGTCAGATAAATGTTTATACATCATTTTTTCAAATAAAATATTTCCATTACAGTCTTAGATGCATTCAGTCAGGGTGGAGAATAGGAGATACATAACCATTTCTCTGGACATATACAGAGAGAACCAGAGACAGTATATAAACACATTTTTATTTTCTTAGATGAAGAAGTGGTATTTACAAGAGAAACTCTATAGACATCAGGAATGTTATTTCTGCCAACAAAGGAACAGGTGAAATATGTGTCTCTAATAGGTTCCCCAGTAAATCAATGGCTTATCCATATCCATACACAATATTCTCTATTCTCTAAAATGTCAAGATTGCAAATGCAGTATCCAGAAATGTAATAAAAGAAATAAAGACAGAAGAGCTAAACATCTAGTACCAGTTTTTCAAAACTATTTGTTATAATAAGCAAATAATATATATATATATATATATATATATATATATATCCTTTTAAAGACAGGGTTTCATTGTGTAGCCTCTGGCTGGTCTACTCTGTAGTCTAGGCTGACCCTGAACTCAGAAGTCCCTTTGCTTCTGCCTCCTGAGTGCTGGAATTAAATAGGTCACTACCATACCCAGCTCACCATGGGCTTTTCTAACTTCCCTCATCTAAAGCATCACTTTCTACCACCCACAATATGAGCATTACCACTGCCTCTGGACTTGCCCGGGGCTGGTGTGTTCTGGGCTCCAGAATTACCTCTCTTGTAAGGAAGGAGAGGGATTTAATAGCTAGCTAAAGTAACCCATATGAATACATGTATTACCCATTGGCTTACTCTCCTAAAATTTCTATGTCTACCAAGATGAGTAAAAGCCAATCTCCGTAACAGTATGAAGCACAAGTTGGCATCTGGACACTCCAGATGCATGGGTGCACAGCTCATGGCCACTACATTCATACCCTGGCATCCAGCTGTTTGTGCACTTTCAATTTTTATATGTATTTTTAATTCTTAAAATCTGTATACAAGGGATTAGATATATTGTGCATTTTTCAATGTGCTTCAATGTTTCTCTTCCCCCATCTCTCTGCTACCCCTAAGTTCCTATTATAACTTTTCCACACTTAAGTCCCTTTTCCTTTTTATGTTCCATATGTCCTGGTGCCCACCCTTATCCTTCCTCATACCAATTTTTCTCTTTACCTTCTCTTGGTCTCTTTTCTAGTATACAAGCCAGGTGATCCAAACTTGGAAGATAAAAGCAGAATGCTCTCCCTGATATACAGCTCCTGGCCAGCAATGTGTACATGCATATATGAATAAATGGGTATTACCATAAATAAAACACAATGTTTTACATTTATTTATGCAGGATGTGTGTGTGTGGGGGCACACATGCAGAAGTTAGAGGAAAACATGCAGAAGCTGGTTCTCTCCTTCCTCCACATGTGTTCCAGAGACTAAACTCAGGGTGTCAGTCTTGGGAATAGGCCCTTCACCCTTCACATGCTGAGCAATCTCACTGGCCCATGATCCTCTACTCTTATAAATAATTTGCAAAAATAAATGGGAGTTAAATTTTTCCTAATTTCCTATGAAATAAGACTACATTTTCCATTTTTTACAAACAATGTTAATTGTATAAAATAGGCTAGAGATTGTGGCATAGACCAATACTTTAAGCCCAATGGCTAGCTTAATAATCAATTGACTTTTCTTAACATGGTGAAATTGCTACCCAGGAACTCAGTAAAATATTTTTCAGAAAGACAATGTAATTCTACCACAAGAGCAGTTCAGTCAAGGTGTTTCTATCTCTTTGGATTAGGACTTTTGTTCACAAAAGGGGTGGTTATACATGTTACAAGTATTGGAAAGTTAAACAATTAACCTAACATCACAACTCAATATGCTTATATTTTAAATAGTCCAGAATACTGTATTGGGAAGCTGATCCAATTGGAGGGTATAATGTACCATAGATAATATTTCAAATGTTTTTGTTTTGTTTTGTTTTTTTAAGATAGGTTTTGCCTAGCATCCAACTATGTAGGCAAAAGCTGATTTTGAACTTGATGCTCCTTGCCTCAATTTTCTGGGTTTGGGTATAACTGGTACATGCCATATCTAGTTGAATCTTTTATCCTGTAAGTAAACATTTCAACTTCTCACTACTGCCAACAACATTAACATTTGGGATTTTTCTTCACTTTAACATTTTCAACAATGTCTGAGAGTGTTTTATGGATGTACCCAGGGTTGGGAATGTGCTTTCTACTCCACAGTATTTATCCTAATTCAGGCCTTTCTTTGGGAATTTTTACTGACCAGCTTCTACATTTCAGTATCTCCAAATAATTATGCATCGTGGATTTACCAGCTATACCCATCTTCCTAGTAGTCTAGTTATTATATACTGAAACTATGTCTGGTATAAATGTTAAATTCTAGTTAAAATTCTTTCTAAAAAGTATATGACAGAAAAGTCAAATGCAGTCTAGACTTCCTAATGACTGGAGTGAATTCCCATACCTCTTACAACATTCAAAGTGTTCCTACTAGCAACCACTTCCAACTCTTGCTCTTGTTAGAAATAAACTGAATCTACTGAATAAATTTATAATGCTTTACTTTCAGTTTAACTATCATAGACTGCTTTACTATGAGGCTGAAGAATAGCGATCTCAGAGGCTCTGAATTTAACCACCGTCTTCCTCTCCTTCAGATTTTGTCTTTCTGTTGAATATAAAACTGGTACTTACTTGTTGACTATATAAACATTCTCAATGCCTTAGCCAGATGATCAAATTTTTCTTTAGAATTTATTTTCTTGGTTGTCCTTGATATTGTCTCCCTTTCTTTCCTGGTTTACTATTCTGTGAACCTGCTAGGACCTCATGCAAGACCTGGGCAATCCCTGCACCCTCAGCACTGCTCTCCCTTTTGTGATGTTTATGTGCTGCTGCCTCAAGCCTCCAGACTTCTCTCCACCCCTGCCGGGAGCTCTGTTTTCACCTTTGCCCTCTATAACTTCACCTTCTTATCTGGATAGGACACATTCCTTGAAAGATTCGTTTTTATTTTCTGAGTACAGACATATGGCTGCCTTAAAATCCTTGTCCACTAAGTTCAGCATCTCTAACATTTAAGAGGCCATCTTTATCAACTTTTTTTTTCCTGTCATTTTATGTTTTTCAGTAGTTTGTGAGTTTAACAGATACCAAGACTGACAGATTCTGAGGACTCTGGATTGTATGTTCCTTCAAAGAATAATGACCCTTTCATATGTAGACAGTTAACCCAAAGAAACACAAATCACAATGTCCACCTCTCTCCTGTGGTTAGTAACAGCTGAAAAATACCTATGAAATTTTTGAAGAAAGGGTTCCTGGGAAATACATATTTAAATATGTGTATGTCTGCAAATCCATTTACGTAGGGCTGGCTCCATGGCTAAGAGCACTTGCTGCAAAACATGACAATGCCAGTTTGATCCCAGGGGCTCCACAGGGTGAAAGAAGAGAACTGACTTCAGCAAGTCATTCTCTGACCTTCACATGGTCATAACTCCTACCCTCTGGAAGAGCAGTGCTCTTAACTGCTGAGGCATTTCTCCAACCCCAGGAAAGGTTACACACAGACACACACACACAGACACACACACACAGACACACACAGACACACACAGACACACACAGACACACACAGACACACACACACACACACACACACACACACACACACACACACAGAGACACACACATCAAGTCAGAAACTGGCTCTCCATTTAACTCTCTTCTCTTCATGTATTCTGTGTATTACATCACTTAGTCTATATGACAAATCTATGAAAGAAGTCTGACAATAAAAGTATGACTCTAAATAATTAAAATGTGACATTCAGCCAGATTTATTTGTCTTCAAGATTATTTGTTATAACACTGGAACTGTTATTACGAGGCACACCTTGCTTTGCATGCAAAAGGCTATCCTCAAAAATACTCACATGACCTGACTTACAGTGTTCAATTTATGATTATGCAACTTTACCCTGGTGTGAAAATACTACACACCCAGGAGAAATTGAACTTAGAATTTTGATCTTTCCCCAGGTCTGCAGTATGTAGCTTGCTGGGCAACAACAGCTGTCCACAGGTCTTGGTCACCACCTTGATCTTAGGGGAACAGACAATAGTATAACTTGGCCTGTGTCTTGGCCTGTGTTTTGAAACCACTATGCTCAGTAATGCATTTTCAGCCAATGCCTGTTTTATAGGAGCTAAATCTATTTCAGGTAGAAAGAGCATCTGGCAAAAGAAAAAAAAAAGTGTCTAACAACATTCAAGTTAGTGATGCTCACAGACACAGCCTAAGCCCCCAGAATAAAGTACTTAAAAAGAAACATACTTGCCACTAAACAAGTTATCCTTCAGAATACTACAAACAATAATTGACTTAATAATTTTTGATCATAAGACCCCCTTTTCTTCAAGGTGACTGGTCTTTTGCTCTAATACCTTTGAAACTTTTTTTTTTTTTAAAGACCTAAATTGATGAAGTAGGTGCCTATAATTTTAGAGTTTTATTCTTATTCTTTTCAGATTAGAAAAACAATACGTCATAGTTAAGGAAAGTGTTTAACAATATGATGAAGCTATAATTGGAAGTACCTTGGGACCAGAGGAATTCATATATGAGTATATATGTATAAATATACATATACGTTAAAGCAAGGAATAGACAAGCCACAACCCACATGGGCCCACAAAGATTTGAAAATTTCCAATCAGCAATGACTATGTATTTATCATGTGAAGACAGCAGTCTTGGCCTAGTTAATTCTTTGGTTGCTCATGATTAAATGTGAAAGTAGGTGGGCAGGCAGTAACCATCAGAGTTTTCTCTCATCTTGCAAATTGGGTATTTATAAGTGAAGGGACCAGCTTCCCTTTTGGCAGCCATAATGGCCGAACACGTGCTCTATGACCTTGTCTTAGTCACTAGAAAGTCAGATGCCTGCCTCTAGACAAGGAATCAATCAGAAGTTAGTCAGTCACTAGAAAGTCAGATGCCTGCCTCGTGACAAGGAACCAATCAGAAGTTAGCTGATTTACGACCCTGGGTGTGCTTTACGGAAATGCGCACAGCAATGACGCACAAAGCATAGCAACCACCCTGGGAGGGCCTATGGGCCATAACAACCAATTGGCCAATCAATACAGGGCAAGCCCTCCAAGCCTGGAGGCACACCAATCGTGAGCCTGTGCGTACCCCTAGACACTCCCCTTACGCTGTCCTATAAGATCTCTCAGGAGGCCCTAGGAGCTGTCTTTTGCTAGCCATCCGCCATGGTGGGTGGGTGAAAGACCCCGAGCTAACATGGGGTTAGCTCGTTAAATTACAATAAAGCCTCATGCAGTTTGCAGCAAGCTCTCGAATCTGCCTGGTGATTGTGGTGACCAAGGTCGTGGCCTGGGACCCTGGATACCTGAGTTTTCCGGGGGTCTAACATAAGAAACTTTTGGTTTTGTTTCTTGTTTTTGTTTTTCGAGACAGGGTTTCTTTGTATAGAGCTGGCTGTCCTGGAACACACACTGTAGACCAGGCTGACCTCAAATTCAGAGAGATCCACCTGCCTCTGCCTCCCAAGTGCTGGGATTAAAGGTTATGTGCCACCACTGCCTGGCTTATAAGAAACTTTTTGAAGCTAAGTTATTTCAGAACTTTTTTAAATGCTAAAAACAATGAAGTCTAATTAGTTTGATAATATATGATGGTATGCTCAGTACTAAAACTCCAGTGTTCCATTACTGAACTGGAACTTGCCACATCTACAATCACTTGGGAAGGACTCTCAATGAGGACCTGTCTAGGTCAGGCTGACCTGTGGGCTCACGTGTGAGGGATCAGGGCTAACTAAGGCGGGAAGAGCCGCCATGGCGGGGCTGGACTGAGTGCATGAGAGAGCATAGCACTAACATACCATACTGACTTAGCGCTCTCTGCTTTGAGGACTTCCCACAGTGATGACTGTGACCTGGAACAAGGAGTCCCAAACCTTTTCTCCATGAAGCTGCTTTTGTCAGGTATTTTATCACAGGGACAGCTAATGAAACAAAGACAAATGTTATATAACTTATTGCCATTAATTAGAAAACGATTTATTTATCTGGTGTTATACAAATGAGTGTTTTGCTTGCATGTATTTAAGTACATTCAATGTGTGCCTACTGCCCATGGAGCTCAGAAACACATGCTGGATCCAGACATTTGGGAGCTGCTATGTGGGTGCTGGGGACCAAACTTGGATATTCTGCAAGGAGCAAGTTTCGTAATGGCTGGGACATCTCTGCAGCTTCTGGTATTACTTTTAAAAATTTAACTATTGAAAAATAAAATTAGGTGGATTTAGTTGTTTAAATTGACATATAATGAAGTTGCAAGGAGATCAAGCCTATATTGAATTTATGCAACATAATTAATACCTGTCTTTGGGTTAACCAGTAACTAGAAAGTGATTCGTGTTGAAACCCCAATGATGCAGATTTGATTTCTTTTACATTTCTTAGCATTTCCAAGGTCTTTTGGTGGCCTACAGTATGTTGCTCACTTCTTCACACAGGTGGCCTATCTGCAGTCATTTCTATTCCTACTTCTAAAGTCTTTCAGACATAGAATTGCAGATAATGCCTCAAAGGACAAAAGTATACCCTACAAAGGGCTGTGTTTCTTTTTCAGAGCACTTGGAGATTTTCATGAGACAGTCTGGACTTAGTTCACTCTAAAAAGTTCAAGGCAAATACAGGTCTGTGTGGTGTTTCATTCAGAATACAATAATGAGCAAGCTTACCAAATGGCAAAGTAAAGTAGCATTAAGGAATAATGCCTGGGAAGGAGAAAGGTAATGCCAGACATTGCATTGCTGTTCCTCCAGGTTTGGCAAGTTCTTCTACATAATTTTGACTTCTTGTTGAGAAAAATATATGAAGAAAGTACCAATTTTAGAGTTTTGGACCTGCAGTTCCAGCTGCTGAGACTAATACCAGTTCCAGGTGGGCAAGTGCCTGAACAGACACTCCGTTCCAATGTGGCTTACTGTGCTGGTACGGCATGTCCTGAGAAGCACCATGGGACACTGAGATTATTAATTTTACACATTCCGACTTAACTCACTGGGTCAGCTCTGTGCTACCACAATGCACAAATCCATTTCACAGGCATATGTCAAAGGGGCTTCAAGAGCCATTGCTTTAGGAAAATTTCCAAAACCATCTTAATATTTTCCCTCTCATAATAGTTTATGAATGCCTGTAATTTGATGGTTAAGTGAGATAATGTCATTCATATAGTAAGCCTCAAATAAATTTCATATGTTTACTTAGAAATTATAAATGAGATTTTGAGATAGCATAAGAAGTTTCTAACTTTCAGTATTCATAAAGACAAAAAAGCCACTGTTGGATTATTATTGGACATTTTCACTTATTTTACCATAAAACAAGGAATAAAAATACCTCATAGGGAGAAATGTAAAAAACACTTGTTTATTCATGTGAGAATTATTATCACTTCACACACACACACACGGCACAGGCTTGTATCACTGACACTTCTGTCCCACAATGTATAAGTTAACTATAATTTAAATTTAAAGGAAAAATTATATTGGATTGTTTTGATAAAAAGTAATTGTTCTAATAACTTTTCATGTAAATATTCTTCCACGAAATACAATACACACCTTAATGGGTATACAATTTTGTAGTTCTAGTTTTACGCAGAAAAATTTTCTGATCCTCAGGTTTGGCAAGTAGGAATTAAGACTGATGAATACCAATGAGCTTCAAAGATTCTTTGCTTTTATTTTTTATTTCCTGGTGTAATTTATGGTTGGTTCTATAATTAAATGTTTGCATCAATGAGTGAAGAAATTAAGAATCATAAAGGTGAACTCAGTGAGGTGCAGATGGGAGTCAACTGTCAAAGTGAAATCTACTTAGCCATGCAAGTGGGAATATCAAGCAACCAAATTAACTGTATACGTAAAGGAGAAAACACAGGGTTAGGTCTTATTTAATAGTAAAGATACACTATTGACCATGATATACAAATCAGCAGGTGATAGTTAATTACTTCAGGATCCTACCCAATAGTTGCAGATAAATTTGAAAGCCAAAGACAGTTGTAAAATGGCATCAGGGCACTGCAGTTCCTACTGAATGAAAGAGGTTGGTCTCTGCTTTCCACCTGCCCTTTGTTTTCAGTTTTTGATGGATAGATATGATTTGCATATGCTTCCTTTTTAGGCCTCAGAGAAGGCAGCTCCTATGCAAAGACTGCTTAGATAGGAAAAGTGATATGTGTTGTATATATTTCATCCTATTACATGCAGTGTATGTAAAGCTATGGAAAGCCAGGTTTCAGATGCCAGCCCTGTCTCACCATTAGGATATTAAGAAGGGCTCCAGAGGATGAAAAAGATTAGATAACAGAATACTCCAATCACTGTAAATATCAAAGGCAATGACGTAGTTTGAGCAAAGAGTGCAATATATTGCTTAGCAATGGCCCCCTTTTAGCTAGGATAGACAGAGGCAGCAATGTACACAAGAAAGGGGAAGAAATTACACTGATAATATGGTAGTTGAGAAAACATTTAACTCTGGGTAATAAAAACCAAAATGGGGATATTGTTCTAAGATTCATTCAAATAGGATATAGTGCTAAATCCACCCAACAGTGTCCACACCATTACACAGAAGACAGGGTTCCCTCTGCCTCCAAAGATAGTGGGGTGACCCATCCCTCTGAGGGTTTCTCTAATTCAACCTTCAATCTCTGGTACTACCCGAGTGTCTTCAAGGACTTCAGCCAACTCAGCACTATCAGTTCACAGTGGAATGATCTCGTCACAAGTGGAAGGCTGTCCTTACAGAATGAAACTCCTCATCACCTGACAGAACAATGAAGGAAACCTCCATTTAGGCAACAGGAAAAAGGGGTAATGAGGACCAATGGTTGTGAGGCAGATACAGGGGGCATGAACAGGAAAGCTAGCATAAAAGGGACTTCTGTATGCCACTCTGGGTCCTCTGTGCATATGGCAATGCCATGGAGACTGTGCTGACTTACCAAGACAACCTAAGCAACCCAGGATCTGTTTCACTCCAGGGGTAATAAAATAAATGAGTGAGTAAAAAAAAAATGTAGAGAGAAAAAAATGCCTAAAACTTTACAGTGAACTAATATAATTTATTTATTTTCCTGGATTCCCATGGAAGTGAACTGACAGGAGGGTGAATCTTCAAATAGAGTATGGATGGGGATAAATGAAATAGGTAAGCATTCAGTTTAAAAGGCATGTTATGTTAAACTGAGCACTGGTCTCTGGTTTGCTCCTTCTCTATAGAGTTAGTTATTGAACACCTAGAGCACAGTTTGGGGGCTGTGAAGTGAAAATTATGCTAATTGGAAGCAAAACAAAGGAAGCAAGCAAATGCATGAATCAATAAGAAAATTTGGGGAAAATGAAAACTCAAAACACATTCTCTAACTTTCATAGAGCTTAAGGCTGATTCATTTTTAGTAATGGTGGAGAATACATAACTGCAGATGCTATAACTATAAGAAAAAGCACACTCTAAAATAAGCTAGTTGAATGAGCTTGTGCCAGAAATCAACACACTTAGAGTCGATGACCAGAACTTAGACGCTGTGTGGAGCGATGCATTAGGCTCACAGGGCTGCTAAGTTACTCAAGAGACAGACTTTATTGACATGTCCCCAGAAAGTCTCCCTGCTTATTCCAAGGTAACGCTGTGAGACCAGCTGATGTGGTTCCCCAGGAGCAAACCAAACTGTGTCTCCTGGTCTTTAATCAGAATTTGAAGAAAACTTCAATTTTCAAATTTTACCTGGCCAAATTCCAACTAAGGCATCATGGTGGCTGACTTCATTGAGGACTTTATTTATTTATTTGTGTGTTTATCAGTCAGAGTTTTGGAGGAAAATAGACAGCACAGTAGGGTTCACTGGCAAAGAATTGACCAGAGTAACTAAAAGTCTACAAAACAGGGCCAGAGAAGCTATGGCTACCTAGCCCTCTCGCCACAGTCCTCAGAGGTCTAACAACAGCAGGAAACTTGGGCATGGAGGGGTAAGGGTCAAACAGCAGCCACCTGAGCTCGGAAGTCAGAGACATTCACCTGCCAGGGTTACAACCAATACTGACTAGGCATTCATTCACTCTCGGATCACCTCTGGTGACTCTTCTGGGTCAAAGTCAGTCAGAGGCGGAGGACAAGAGGGCATCTACTGGGAGGAACTTGCTAGGATGAAAGGTGAAGAGGATAGAGAGATGAAGTTAACATATCCAGAGTCACATGACTCTTTAGGACTACTCCCCCTGCCCCAAATAACTAAAGTAGAATGCTTTTTGTCCCCTTTAAAAATTATTTCTGTTCAGAGAATTTAAAAATAGAAATGGGTGGGAAGTGTCTGCTACCAAATAAACAATGTGGTCCAGTGATGAAAACTGTAATTCCAGATTCCAAGAGTTAATTTAAGAAAGGGCAGCACCAATAACAAGTAACAAGAATAAACTAGGACTTGCTGAGTACACTACAGGATGCCTGACATATTTTAGATATTTTCTTTCTTTCTGTGTATGTGTTTGTGTGTATGTGCATGTGAGTGTGGTGGTCATGAGTTGACCTCTTTATCATATGATTTGCCTTTTCTTTTTCACATATGTAGGTATGGAAGTAAACACACACACACACACACACACACACACACACACACACACACACACACGTATGTATGTGTGTTCACATGTGTGAGTATGGGTACCTATGCATACATGTGAAGGCTTGTAGTTGACACCCAGGGCTAGGGAGATGACTCTACATGTAAAGTGTATTTTGTGCCACAATAAAGACCTAAGTTTGGATTGCCAGTACCCAGGTAAAAGCCAGGCATATTGGTATCCCTGTAATCTTAGCATGGGGGTAGGGTGGCATGGGGTGGGTTAAAGTTATGGAGACAGGATTCCTGAGACTTGGTCAGCCAAAGTGGTGAGATCAAGGTTCAGTGAGAGGCAGAGAGCTAGTGACACAAAGACATTCAACATCCACTTCTACCTGTATGTGAATGCATGACTGCACTGAAAGCAAATGAACACACACACGCACGCACGCACGCACGCACGCACGCACGCACGCACGCACGCACAATTATTCATGGCATTAAAAAACAAAATTTCTTTGATGAAGACCAAGTTCCCTCAGTGTATACTTTTCATGGAACTGATCTTTAAATAATCAAATAGCTATTAAAATCTCTATTTCCAAAGTATCATTTCGCCTATGCTAGATTTAACTCTTAGATATTTCTAGAGAATACCATGCTTCAGATTTTTAACTTAATGTTTCTTGCCTAGGCCACTGACATGAAAGGGCTGTATCACATCCCTCAGGTGTGGAGAAAAAGGTCTCATTTAAACCCCATGAAAGCACAAGACAAAATAAGCAAGTCTGATGAACAGAAAGAACTTTCTCTTTATTGCTTCTGAAAAGTTATGAAATAAAATGTATTATTTAATCACACCAGATCAAAAAGTAGAAATGCAAGACGTACTGAAGTGACAACACTTCTACAAGAGGAAAGTATTCCATGTCCTCTAGAGATGAGTTTGACATGTGCATGGATTATGCAGACATCTCAAATCTACTTAATTAATGTATGAACTGTTTTTTAAAAAAACAGCAACAAAATAATAAAATGCTAAATTTAAAGGAGGAAACTAATATTATTTTACTTTGGTGTTTCTGCTCTAAAATTGTTTCCATTAGCTTATTTAGGAAACAGACAAAAATATCTCTGTACTATGCATAGCTAAAATAACACTATTATTAGGCAGTGGGAAACCTGTCTCAAAAAATAAGGGAGAGAGAGCACCTGAAGAAGACATCCAATTCCAATGTCTGTCCTTTACATACATGTGTACATGTGACTGCATACCTGTGCACACACATGTACACATACAGGAACACACAGAGTGAAAACCTTTAATTATATTTCTATAGGTTCTGCTCAGAGTGGCTTTTCTCAGCCCTGGGAATGACAGAACAAGCTCTAATCTCCTTACATTCATCTAATCATCCAAAGTTAACTTACCTATAGTAAATACAAAGCAGCAATCTTATTGGTAGAGAATGGCAAGGTCTATTTATTTGTCCTTTTATGTCCCTGTCCAAATCTGTGTCATCATCCCTTATTCGTCCCATCTAATGATTTACCTTGCTATGGGTCCAAAGCTCACCCTATCAGTCTAGAATAATTCTTCCAAAATTGTCATGCCAACTTCAACCAACTTTTACACACAACACAGATCTCACTAAAATCTTTCCAAATCAGAAGGCCCAGAACATTTTCTTTGCTCTTTTGTTTCTGAGACATAGTCTCTTTATATTGCTCAGGTGGGAATCAAACTCACAATCATCTTGTCTCAACTTCCCAAATTCTGGCATTATATGTGTATACCAACTGCTAGCTCCCCAGAGCATTACTGTGTAAATAAATGATGGTGCTAAATTTAAGGATGGATTCCTTCCTTAGCTCTATCACTTACTAAATTACTTGCAGTCAGACTCAGATGCAGCCTGTCATTCACACTAACATCTCACATGAGAGTTGTCACTTAATGTACTATTTATTAACTAAATGAGTGACTGTGCTCATATTATACTAAGAACTTAAACATGGCCTGGCAAGCCTTCTACCATCTAGAAAAGCATGAGATTGAAACATCTTGATCCAGACCCACAGTTAGTAGGTGAGACAATCTAGAAAAACAACTTGGCTTGGCTTCAGGGTAGGTAAGCACACGCTATCAGCTGAAAACAGTATCGTAGGCTAGGTTCATTGATCTTAGGCTCTCCAGTTTGGAAATAGAGCCATTGCTTTCTGGCCAAATAAAGACTCATTTTTAAAACATGCAAACTGGGGTTTCAGTTTTAAAATAAATAATAATTTTAGTACTTCAAATTGCCACTGATGCACTTCTCCAGGCTTTTATAATCATATAAACACAGTTTGATTACTCTGAGACAGCGGTTCTCAATTTCACATTGCGGATTAGTTCAAGAGAGGAAAATGAGTACTACCAACTGTACCTATCCCCACTATACCAGTGGGAAGAAACCTTGCCATTATTCATGGGAAGAACGGCATCTGAGAAAATACTTTAGAAATGTCAAGTAAATTATTAATCCATGGTATAAAACAGACTATAGACACAGCCACATTATAAACCCTACAAGTTTGAGAAAGCAGCTGGCAGACCACCCAGAGACTCCTGGGAGACCATCTGTGGTCTGTGGGGACCACACTCTGGGAATCTCTATTAGAAGAAATGAAACTGCTTCCTCTTCAGGAACTCAGGAACTTAGGGTTTTCTTCTGGGGTGCGGGGGTGGGCATAGGCACCTTCCTAAAGCCAAAAAGCCAAAAATATCAAAGTATTAAGCCCTCCAAATTCTTCTAAAACATTGTCGTAACCCCAAAAGTACCTTGTCCAGAGAGAGTCATGTACTGGAACTTAATGAGGCTGAGAACATGTAATACTTCTGACTATCACACATGTACATATACACATAAACACAATACTTAGGTTTTCTCTTTTCACTGTACAAATATCAACTGATCTCTTGTTGCTTACTAAGATTTTGCCTGAAATAGTGTCACTACACCTAATGTCAGTATGCAAAAAACAATAAATAAACCAAACCAAACCAATGTGTTTTCTAAAACAATCTATCCACAGCCATATTCTTGCATCTACACTGCTGTCATTACCAAGGGCTTGTTGCAACTGCCTTTTCAGTCAATTTAGGAGCCTCAGAAAAAGAGCAGCATGGCTACTTTACAGTAAAATACCCACATATTTACTGGATGATGGCTATGTGCCAGGAAACAAACATGCAACAATAGTGAGAAAATTCTTACAAGAGAAGGAACAGAAGCACAGAACATTCAGAAATCAATCTAAGTATGAGAACTCAGTAAAAATGATTTAAATTGGCATTTCCAATTACTAAGGGAAAACTCTACTTAATAAATGTCAAAATACTAAATGGAAATACCAACATCTTAGAATCATTGCAACTCAACAGAAACTGCCTGCAAAAAGTATTCTCAAATTGCATAGTATAGTTCTGCTCTAGCTTCATCCCTGTTGCTGTGAAGAAACAGTGACAAAATCAACTGAACGGGGCAAGGGACTTTTCAGATGGCAGTTCCAGGCTGTAGTATGCTGCTGTAGGAAGTCAAACAGCAGGAACTGGAAGCAGCCAGTCCGAAGACCAAGAGCAGACAGCAATGTATGAATACATGCATGTTTCCACTCAGCTGGATTCTCCTCCACTCTTACACCACTGCCTGAGAAATGGCACCACCCACAGCAGGTGAGTCTTTCCACATTGATGAACATAAAATAATTTCTCATAGACATTCCCACAGTCCCTCACTGTAATGCTCTCCCTTGCTGATTCTAGATTATGTCAAGTTGACACTTAAAATTGATATAGGCTAACTTCCATGATTCAGTGTTAAATATAAAAAGGAACTAAAGCATATACAATGAATCCTATCTTGTGTATATATTTATACAGATAAGTATATATAAACATACATATGTACATATATGCATGGGTAAATAAGATGTATATATGTGTGTGGTGTGTCTTTACAAGTGTACAAATATATATTTGTAAGTATATGTGCATATATGTGGTAACTTTTCATGGTTAACTTGGGTGGATTTGGAATCACTTTGGAGAACCGTTGGGCATGTCTGTAAGGTTGTTTCCAAAGAGGTTTAACTGAAGAGGTGGGTGGTGCCATCCTATTGGCTGGGGGCCCAGAAAGAAAATTCAAACAGAAGAAAGCCTGCCTACTATCTGCACTCATCTTTCTTTTTGTCTCAAACTCCTACTGACATGCTGTCCATTTTATGATGGATCGTCCTCCCTCATACCCTGAGCCCGAACAGACAGTCTTCTCTCAAGCTGCTTCCTGTCAGGTACTTGGTCACAGAACGGAGAAGGTAACATACACAGACACTTGAAAAGAATGGGATTTTCCCAGGAATACTTTTGAATGGGATTTGATTTCTCCTAATAAATAGATAATAGTGGCATTGTAGGATTTCATGGTAACAGTATGTTTACAAGAAAATATAAAAGTGATTTTATGACTTTTATGACACAAATATAAATAAGCTAATAAGATATTAAAACAGAATAAAAATGTAACTTGGTTTTTCATTAAGGCCATTTTTATTTTTGTGCGAAGAGTAGGCAAGCACAATAATAATTTGAATTTATAAACCAAGCAGACTAATGAAAGAATCTGGTTTCAGGCTGTTGGATAGTGAAGTCACAGTAACAGGAAGAACAATATGTATGTGCTACAAGTGAGGGACAAAAGGAACAGGTGTATGGAAAAACAGGGAAAGTCTGTTCTAATTGCTTCAACTTTCTCAGATGTGCTGTGGCTATTTTCTCCAAATTGAAATATTCCATGCTGGAGGGAGAGTGTTTAAGACACAGAACATAAGCAACTCATAAGTCTCAGAAAGTTCCTCAAACTTACATGACTTCAAGGACACTTCTTAAGGTTACACAAACACTAAGGACAGCTAAGAAGAGGAGGCTCTCTGACTTGTAGCGTTATCAGTAAGCCATACTGAGAATGCAAGCTATCATGCCTTGTTACTCATGCTGGACTGGGTTCTTTGACGATACAGCTGCTTCTATGCTATCCATGCTCTTAAACGTACCCCAGTACCCCAGTACCCCCCACCTCCCCCCAAAAAATCCACTGGCTCACTCAGTTGGAGTTTGGTGGAATCCTACTCTGATCTGTTGTTGACTTGATGAAAAGACATTGGTTAACATCTCCCCAGGAAAACTCATAAGACATGCAGAAACAAAGCTTTGAGCACAAGGTTATAGAAGTAGATAGAAATTTAAACAAAAAGGAAAACAATATTATCCAGGACAATAGGAAAGTGAATGACATGGGGAAAAAAACATCAGCATTTCCCCACACAGGGCAGCAACCCTTTCAAAGCTATTGTCAGGAGCACATGAGAGCAGTCCACACTGCTCTAGCAGCCGTGAGCTCTTGGTGCCGGCTGACAGCTGGTGAGAGCTGAATTTCCCTAGCTCTGTACTCTGCCAGGTGAATTAAAGACAGATGCAGGGTACTGATAATAGTTACTGACCACAGAGTTTAAAACTGCGTGAGGAATAATAGGAGGTGGTGACAGGAGAAGGATTCTTTGGACAGAGGTTATGTGAGCCCACAGTTACTGTTAACTATATAGGTCTAGCATATAATTATAGAATTGATGGCTGAAACAAGATGGGGGAATAGTAATGGTAGGAAGAGAGGGAATGAGAACTGTGCCATTCAGAGTACTGATAGGACCATGTACATAGCCACCCAAATGACGAAGAATTATTACAGCAATATGATGGTCAGATGGCAAGTTAGCCCGATGTTAAGAACTTTAGAGAAATTCCAAATAATGATTTAGACGTTGCCATCTTCTGGAATGATACGTTTAGTTGCAACAGGAATGTTAACAAAAAGTCATTTTAGTGACTGTAAGAAAAGACTTAAAATACATTTAATTACTTAATGGGGTAAAAAGATAATGACATTAGGTAGTTATAGATTTTTTAAATCATAAATATGCCTTTAAAGTAAGATTGGTAGGCTGGAGAGATGGCTCAGCTGTTGAAGGCTAGACTCACAACCAAAAAGAAAGTAAGATTGTTATGGTCATTTTGTCATGATATTCATTAATTTAATATTAACTAAGGACATGTGGCTTTTATCAGAAGGTAAAAAAGAAAAAGGCAGCCATAGCAAGCTTCATGGAAAGGTTTTTGAGAAATGTGCAGAACACAAATTTCAAATTACAACACAGGTATCCTGAAATATCTTCGCAAAAATTCAATCATGCAAAAGGAATTCTGGGTAATGTGCATTTCTCAGTGGATAATTAAACACTTTTGACTCAGACACTCTCATGTAACCCAATTTCAATTTGCAAACACCTTTTCTCCATAAACACAGCTCTTAGAATGCCCCATTATTACTAACTGACATTACCTTAGTCCAATAGTCATGAGAAATAAAAACTTTAAATCTTAGATACTACAGCAGAGGCTGGGAATGCAAAGATGATTAAATATACCCCTCATCTTCACGGAGACTGTAGTTTAATGTGTAAGACAAAATAAGAAAAGTGGGGTGAGGAGTGGAGAAGGGAGGAGGATATTTCAGAAACCATAAGCAAGGTGGAAGGGAAGAAAACGGCTGTATGGTATATGTACGTGAGAGGTAGAAGTCTGCAACTGAATTCTCTAAGGTTGCGATTACTCGGTGACCGGAATTTTCTGAGCAATGGCTGCTGAAGCCAGACTGCCACACCTGCCTACATGCAACTTCTACAATTCACTAACCTGTGTGACCTTTATTATACCATCCTACGAAATTGTCCAACAATAAACCCTGGCAATTCTTTTCCCGGTATTCTTCATCTCTAGCATAAGGCAGTATCTACCTCGTGATTATGGAGAGGACTAACCATGTTAATATCTATGAGGCAATCTGACAAGTGCTGTCAGAGATGGGTAGCAGGAATACCCAGGGGTTAAGAGCACTTGCTGCTTTTGCAGGCAACCTGAGTTTGTTTCCCAGCATCCATACTAGCTCTCCCAGGCACCCAAACAAATGTATGAACACTCACACATATACAGACACACTTTCACATAAGGAAAAAGAAAACAGTCGGGAAAAGAAGGCAGACATGTTCGTGACAACATTAGAATGTAAGGTCCATGAAGGTGGTAATTTTTTGTTTCATTTCAAGGAAACATTGCCAGCACCTAGAACAGTGTGTGGTCTCCACCGTTTAATGCATGAACGGGTAGGTGATGAACATCGAGTGCTATCATCAAATCCTGAAAACAACTGATCACACAGATACATGTGCCTACTCCTTAGAAGCCTCCAAGTTTAGACTTAATTTAAAATTAAAATTCGATTTTGTTAATACTTGCAAATACCAAATGTAGGGGCTTTTCTTGCACATTAAACAATTCTCCAGCCTTCTGGATACCAAGTGGGTGTTCAATGAGGTAATTCAATACTGACTGATTACTTGGAGCTAGTTCAAACCCCACACATGTCATGGCTCAGTCAACTGGGGAAGCCACATGGAGATGTATAGTAGACATCTCCCTCTCCCTTCCCACCGTCCTCACAGCTTAAGGGTGGCAGCCCTAAAACATGGCTTGCCTCCTTCCCTTCCTTCTTTCTTTCCTTCCTTCCTTCCTTCCTTCCTTCCTTCCTTCCTTCCTTCCTTCCTTCCTTCCTTCCTTCCTTCCTTCCTCCCTTCCTCCCTCTCCCTCCCTCCTTCCTTTCTTTCCTTTCCCCCTCCCTTTTTTTCTTTGCTTCTACTGGCATGCCAAGCAATTGCATGTAAAGGAACTAATTTTCTGGAATCTACCTCACAATCAATGCCACCCTGTCCCATCTCTCCACCCCCACCCCCAAAAATCACCCTAGGATCACCACAGGACTTTCTAAAAGGTTTCGTTATCTGCTTTAACTCACCAGAAAAAAGTCTCAGGGACTTACTTTTATTAATCAAGCAAATGAACAAACAACCCCAAACTAAACCCCACAGCAATTTCTTTTCTATTTAATTAAAGCAGAGGGTGGGAGGGGAGGCACACAGGTATGTCCCAGTGTGTATGGGAACCAGCTACAACTATCAGGAGCTGCTTTTCCACCCTCCATGTGGGTGGGTCCCAGAGATGGAACTCAGGTCATCAGGGTAAATAAAAAATGTCTTTACTTGCCGAGGCATCCTGCCAGCCCAACCTCCAGTCTTCTTACTGGAATCTCAGTAATGAGAAGACTAAGGTCCTGTAACAGGAAGGGTGATGTCTGCCACCACATCACATTTTTGTCATACACACTGTCCTCTATTCTCTATCTCATCCCTATAGAGAACTGCCTCTCTGTGGCTCAGTGCTCCTCTTTGAGAGCACGGTGTGTGTGCTGAGCCCAGGGAGCTTCCCTGTGTCTTTTACTATTTCTGGAATTCTCAGTTTGCCTTCCCTGTCAGAGGGGATAGAAACTTCTGAACCCAGGCTAGTGAGTGAAGACACACCTATGATTTTTAAAAAATTTTTTGCATATTAATAAACCTGTAGGTATTTTCCCTTCTTTAATAATTTTTGTTAAGTTAATTTCAGCAGAACTTTGGAGGACAGAGAGGAAATCTCCCTTCATCCCAGTGACCTCCTTCCCCATTTTCACTAACAAGGGAGTCTCCCCACCCCCCAGTGAGGGTTTTAACAGAGGTTTCTCTCTGTAGATATGACTGTTACTGGGGATTTAGTCTACCCTGAGGAGCCTACTCTTCTCCAACCCCTGGGTCTAAAGGCAGTATGTGCACAAGAATCTGCATTGCGAATAACTTACTCACTGCAAACTCAGAAAGGAGTTTTAAAAGCAATCTTTACTGCCAGGCATTGGTGGCACACGCCTTTAATCCCAGCACTTGGGAGGCAGAGGCAGGTGGATCTCTGTGAGTTCAAGGCCAGCCTGGTCTCCAGAGCAAGTGCCAGGATAAGCTCCAAAGCTACACAGAGAAACCCTGTCTCCAAAAAACAAAACAAAAACAAAACCAAAACAAAACAAAAACATAAAAAAGGAATCTTTACAATGCAAAGTGAAAACCTGGGGGATAGAGGGGCTCATGGCATTCTTCTTTGTCTCACTCCAAATGGTAATAATGTTTCCTAATATTAAAACAAGAGAACTTAAAGGGCAATGGACTAAGAAGCACAAAAATAATCTGCCTAAAAGAAGAGATGAACTAATAAAATTATTGAAAACAGTTGCTTCAGACTTACGGACAGCTACCTGAAGGTGCAGGATAAGCTGATAAGCATTTACCCAAGAACAAAAACTGAACCAGGGTCAACAACAGCAGAGTTGGTAAGACGTTAATTCAGGAAGAACCACCAAGCCTACTATTAAATAGGTACATGAATAGCATCAAGCTGTTGCTTGTAGTAAAAGGTTTGTTATGGAGTTTGTGGAAAAGCCTGCTCACGGGGTGCTCTCAGAAACAGTAGCCACAGGTATAAAGTAATATGGAATTGCAGCATTATAGCTCTCTCTACTGTAAATCATGGCAAGAACATCCTTCCACATACTCCACCAAACCACAACAGCAACAAAACTAAAAACTGTGGTCTATAGGGTTTAGGAAAAGTTACCCCCAGATATGGCATTAGAAATTGAGAAAGTAGAGCATGGAAACACCCACTCTCACCTTGCTTGTCTTCCCTGAGCAGATCATCAAGCCTAGGCATGCCCTCATTCTCTGGTTGCCCTCCCTCTTTACCCTAAGTTCTTCATGTAAGGAGTGTCCTTTTCAGGATCCGGAAGGAAGGAAGGAAGGAAGAAAGGAAGGAAGGAAGGAAGGAAGAAAGGAAGGAAGGAAGGAAGGAAGGAAGAAGGCAAGGCCATTAAAAAGCTGAGTAGATAAGCTCTGCTACGTCTGTCCACATCATCATCGTCATAATAGATCATCTTCCCTCTTGGGTCAGTCAGTTTTCTACTACACACTCATCACTGAACAACTGAACACGCTAAAAATCAACACTCTCCTTTTCCTTTCCTTTCCTTTCCTTTCCTTTCCTTTCCTTTCCTTTCCTTTCCTTTCCTTTTCTTTTCATAAACAAAGGCCCTTATGACATGAAAAAACACATATTAGATAAATGTGTGTTTCCTTCTTGTTGATTTTTTTCCCCCTTATTACAGATGCATCAGCCATGAACTCAGGAACTTTGTTAGGGAAGAGATTAATATTGTCTGCCATTCCACAGGCACAGGGAGTTTTAGAAGATGAGAATATATTGTAGGAGCTCCCTTGTACATGCAGATGGCCACATGCAAAATCAGGAAAAATAAGAAAGGCCTTTAGTTAACTATTTACCCAGGGGTGACATCTGTGCATCCCACAGTGACTATGAGGAAGACACAAAGACCAAGTGGCAAAAATGCCTTAACTGAATGGGACCCATGAGAGGTGGAGAAATCTAGTGCCCACAAAAGAATCCTAGCAACAGGCTGAATGTTAACGTCTGCTGACCTGAGGTTAATACTGAGAAACCACGTTTAATAATAAAAGCAAGATGAAAACAACCGAGTAAATGATATAGGTACACCAGGGGAGGCAGGTATTATAAAATCAGCCACCTCACTAAATAAATAAAATATTAGAAGCAATAAACCTGTCAATAGAAGGCAACCAAGAGAGGGCTCATATGTTCAACTAGCAGATAAAATCTTAAAATTCTGATTATTTGTCCTAGTCTGATTTGCTTGTTTTTACTTTATCTAATTACTACTATTAGTATTTTTAGATGCTTGTTTGCTTTCTAATGAGGGACAGGCAGATGTATGGATTTGAGTGGATGAGGAGGAGAAGCTGAGGGAGGGAAATCTATTTTCAATTAAAAAAAAAAAAACTGGAGACAAGCTATTCATAGTCTTAAAAGATGCTTTAGGGTGAACTTTATAAAACTCCAATACTACCCTATACCTGAAGACAAAAGCATTTATTAATATAGAAAGGGGCATCTTAGAGAAACTCAGAAATTTACTCTAAAGCTAAAATGCATTGCTACTTAATAAGTCTTAGCTGCCACTTTAAATTAGAACAAGCAACAAAACTTAAAGTATTTCCTTTGACACCATTTTTCTTAGTAGAGACCCACTCTTGCATCATCAGTTCTTCCTAGCTATCAAACTAATTGACCTAGAACTATATTTTATAATAAGACATTATAGCCCTTCATCTATTACCTAGGGATAAAAAATGGCCTTATATAGAGCTAATAAGAATGAGACAAGCACAAAAATGAATAATATAGATCCAAATTATCTGGAAAAATTAACTTTGAAAAATTAAGATTTTAAAATATTGTAAGAAAAAGGCACTGAGAGGGCAGCAGTATTTATTCCTCTGTTTAATATAACTTGGTTGTTTTCAATACTTGTGTGTCTCTTATTTGTGGATGTAAAAGAGCATTTGGATGACTGATAACTAAATATTTTACAGAGCTCAGAATAGAAGGTTTAATTACTAGGTCTATGGGCAGAAAGCGTCAACATTCCTAAAAGCTGGATTTGTGAAAGACCATCTGTTGACAAACTGCTGGGAAAGCCACAGGGAAGGAAAAAAGTATAGCTTTAATCACCAGGATCCAAAACAAGGAAAAAGAAAAACAAGAAAAAAAATTACTTAAGCAAACTGGCAGCCAAGGCAGTTCCAGACAGAACTTACTTTCAATTATCTGAACATGTTATACTTAAAAATTGCCTGAAAATTATGCCCATGAAGTAATGCCATTTAGAGTGATCTGAGTCAGCTATCTAGGGTCAAATTACCTTTTTGGAAATGCAAATGAATGTATGAAAATTATAGGGTACTTAAAATTAATGTGAATTTATGAATACTTGGATAGGAAGGAAATCCAGTTTTTAAAGTCTTTGTAATAGGAAAGAGTAAGATAAGTATACTTAAAGCAAGGGAATGACTCGTGGAAATGAAAATCAGCCAGCTGAAGAGAACTGAGCCCCTAACATTGAGTAAATGCTAACAGTTACCTGCCATTTCTCTACATAGAGCACATTTCACTTTATTAATTGATCACTGACACTGAAACTTTGTACCTCTGTTGTCATCTGCAAAAGTAGAAAAGTAGAATAATAATATTACAATTTATACTGCTTTTTGAAACTATCCACTTTACGTATATGTAATGATTGCCTTCTGAATTCCAGGGAGTATGTATGCTCAAGCTTGTTTAGCCATTCGAATATGGACACAAGACATGCGGAGCTGTGCCTGCTATCAAAAATTGAGGTTTTTCTAGTGATGTTTACGTGAGGTGTGCATCCATCATCTTGGCAGATGGCTCTTGCATGTTAAGCTTCACATGCTCACATATACTACACTGATTCATGCTCTCCTAGGGTTTTACTTGTACCTGCTACAAGACTGAAAAGCTCTGCTCTACATTGGACCTTCAGCTATCTTTTTGGCCTCAGTACTCTCTTCCCCCCACTCTCATTCTTAGCTCTAGTCAAACTCCAACATAACTCTGGCTTTTTCTCAAGTTGTCCATGTATTTAAGTCGACAATCATGTGCTACTTTTGCCTTTGAATACCTTCTGTCTTCATTCTACCTAAAACCCATTTATATCACCCAAATATTATAAGTGAATTATAAGGCTGATTTCTCGCTCTTCCCCCCCCCCCCCCCGCCACTCCAGCTATGGGACACAGAACCCGGTGCAACCTAAGCATGTGTGCTATCATTGAGCTATATCCCAGCCAAACCATCAAGGTAGATTTGGTGTCTCCCTTAGTTGAGCATATATAATTTCAGACTTGGTACTTACCTAAATGGTATCTCATGGATCTAAGAAGCACCAGGAGGGTAAGGCTGTGTATCCCTCATCTTTGCTTTTATTTACTTCCTCATTTAGCCCTGTGCCTTATATACTCTATTCACACATTAAGTAATATTTATGCATTTAAAACAGAATTTATTATAATATATCATTAAACGTTCTTAAGCTTTTCAGTGTTTTGTATGTCCATCATCTTTTTCTGTCGTTTACACCTTATCCAGTTTCAGGAACACTTGGTTCAAAGGTACAGTATGGAAAATTCCAAAAATATGTAAGTTTTAAAATATATATCATTCTAAGTAATGGAATAAATGCTCCTGCTGGCCCCTGCATTTTACCCAGTGTGCCCATGCTGCCCGTCACCTCTCTATTACTTGACTGTCTTGCCTATCAAATTGGGTGTTTTGACAGCTCAGCACTCATGTTCAAGTTTTCCTTATGTACAGGGCGATTTCTGCATTTGATACTGATGTCAGTTGCCTGACATTCTTGAGAAAAGGGGAGGAAGCAGTCCAACTATATGAGAGAGAAAAATGGCATTCATAACTTGCATTCAGAAAATTGCTGTAACTGTTCCAGGCTTTAGTGCTATTGTTAATCTCTTAATGTACATAATTTATATCAGCTTTCATCGCAGGTAAGTATGGATAGGAAAATAAAATACACAGAGTTGGGAACTACATCTAGGTTTAGGAATGCACTGGTGTCTTGGACCATGTTTTCACAGACCAGGACCTACCATTAAATAGGAGTCTAAAAGCCTAGTATATGTGAATATATACATTAATATTAGACTAATATCAAAGTTGATATTTATGTATAAGAGAATTATAGCCAGGCTATATTTGAAAGCAGTATCCATTGTTCTAAATTCAGAGTTACATCAACAAATCAACTGAACAGTGTATCTTTTTGGCAATAACCCAAATTCAAATTGCAAGGGATTCAGCTGGGTAACAATGCCTTGCATGAACACTCACACATTAGTAAAAGTAAAGTATTATTTGATATTCAAATTTTCTTTAGCAGTTTGAATAACATCCAAAATATATCATAAGCAAAATTCTTTATACAAATATATACTTTTATGTAACATGTAGGGTATAGCCAAAGTATACAGATAGCACTGTTAAACTAGTCATTTAAGCCTGGCCAATGGCAAACTTAAAAGTTTTTATATAGTACTTACTGCAGGAGAAACTCAAAACATATTTCTTACAAATTAACTTACAAAGTAAAGTCAACATAAAGAACATGATAAAAGACTGAAATGGTGAAATTAGAATTCTAAGGTGCTATAAATGATATTTTAGAGCATAAAGTGGGAGCATTCTATAAACATACAATTCTGACGTGCGTTCCTCCGCAGTGGAATTCAACAAGAGCAGACCCGGCACCCCACAGGAAAGGCAGCATCAGAGCTGACCCCATTTCATAGACACGTGTGTGGCTTCCTATACCCCAGATTTTTTGAGTACTTCACAGAACTTAGCACATAGCAGAGGGCTGACAAATACCCTGCAGGACACATGGATATAAAACCCTGAATTAGAAACTGGAGGACAAAAGTTATTGACTTTGTCACCAAATATTAATAAAGTTAAAGTTAGGAAACAGGGTAATAGAAAGGTTTTCCACAAGAAAAACCAAGGTTTAATGCAAAGGGTGTTAAACATTTGAAGTTCCAAGCCAGGGAGAAGTAACATGATAAAAAGCCGTGTTTTGATTTAGTGGTGCACGTCAGAAAAGGATGAGAGAGAAAGACTAGTATGGAAGGCTTGGATTTTACCACAGGCTAATTTCATAGCTGTAGGGAGTGAGTAAGGAAAAAAAGATGCATCTGTAGTCTTAACACTTCCTAGATTTATAGGCACCTATAAACTGGTACAGCACACTTGGCTTGGTTTAGCAAGCGCTTGGAAGGGGAAACATGTAAGTATATGTCAAGCAGTGGAAGGAAACAGTATATTCACAGTTGCCGTCTTATTTCCTAGAGAGTTCCTGGGAAGAGCTTTAAAGATTAACTGCCTCAGGATTCTACCAAAGAATCTGAAATACACAAACATTGGAGAAGGAAACCATCAAAAAACCAAGTTTAACTTGACAAAATGACATTTTCAGAGAAACTTTATTTTAAGAAAAGAGTCACTGATTTGGTTGTGTTTGGGGGAAAAAGTATTTCTAGGTTAATATAGAAATATTTTCTTTCCTGCAGGTCTTGGGTAACTTCTCTCACATCGAGTAAAAAGACAATTGTGACATTTCACTTTTCAATATCATCTACTTTTTATTTCGCAGTGATAATGGGGACTGAACCTAGGATCTCATGCATACTGGCTAGTGCACCAGAAGGCACATATACCCATAATGCTCCCCTCGGCACTTTTATTTTGAGGCAGGGTTGCCTAGAATGGCCCTGAAGTCTTTCTGCAGCTCAGAAAGGTCTTGAGCTTTGATTCTCCTTCTTCAGCCTTATACATTATTGGGATTACAGGTTCATCTTACATTTAAAATGTTTTAAAGATGCCTAGAAGGACTGGAGAGATGACTCAAGCAGTTAAGAACACTTGTAGCTCTTTCAGTGGACTGAGGTTCAGGTCCCAGCACTCACATGGCAGTTCAAATTTGTCCAAAATTCTGGATCCAGGGAATCCATTCTTCTAGTTTCCACTGGTGCACATACACATAAAATAAAAATAAATGAATCTGTAAATATGCCTGGTGATTAGCAAGTGTGACCTATAGCAACATTTATGATTGCTGAGAGAAGAAAGTGGATCTGCTCACTTTAAACAGGTGTGCAACACAGTGCACACCAGATCAATGCCATGAATGAATACATCAGCTATGTCCAGAGAGGTCTCCTTATTGAACTTGAAGTGTTCCAATGCACAGAAGGAACTCTACTTGTTTTCAGCATAATTATTTTAATATGCTAACACATAATATCCTTTATATTACATAAAGTAGAAATTTAAGGAGAAAAAAATCTGTCATTGAACAAACTCAATTTCCCCAAAGATTCACTGCCAAGACTGGAACTATTAAAACTAGAAATGTGTGAAAAAGGAGTTTGGAAGCTACAGGATCTACTTCAACGTCACCAGCATCTGAGGGATGGGTTCTGTTGGAGGAGGACATACAGGCAACAGATGGGAAAACACGAGCCTTTCGTCTCTGAATGAGAGCAATTTCTTTCTCTAAACTGTGGTGATGACATGGAAGCCAGTGTAAGCACCGGTGTAGAGCACACAGCTCGTAGCACTGAATTCCAAACTGGTCATCACATTCAGCAGACAGACGCCTGACAATACCTGAGCCATAGAATTAATGCCCTATTCTGTCAGTTTTCTTCTGTTTTTTTTTTTACTGAGTACAACAAACATGTTCAAAAATAAATATGGGTAGGATTTTAGGTGCTCTTATGATTTTGTTGTCTTTTAGAAAACATAAAATGAAGAAACATTGAGTATACCAGAAAAATATCTTCACTCCAAGCAGGTTACTACTTCAAAAAGAGTTTCAAGTTTGTTATAGAGATGCATGATACAGGCAGGCTAACACTCATCTGAGTGACTTCTATTCACTCAACAGGGCAGAGAACAGATGATTCCCAAGGCCAAGAAGTAATCTAGTTTATTGAATCAAGATCTAATTCAAATTTCAAGCCATCTATCAGAAACGCCTTTTTAAAAAAGCTACAAGAGTTGAAGGTGAGGAATCTACCCAACAAACCCAGCACGCCTCCTTCCCTACCTTGCTCTAGTGTATATAAAAACATCAGGAAGCTGGAAATTTAGGCTTTTGCATGCTTGGAGCCAATGAGGAGTCAAGCAGCCAGAAAAGACAAACAAGGATCACCTGTCTTAAGTCCACCATCCAGTGCAGACAAGGTAAGCTACCACCTGCTCACATGCCACCTCAATTCACACAGCAGCCTTGGGACTCTGCCAGACACTGTGCTTTGTGACTGCTCCAGATTACAACATCACCAGACAGCAACAACCAAACAAAAAACCAAAAAGAAAAACCCAACAAATTAACATCACTTCCACTATAATGCTCAGTATTTAAAACAACTAACAAAAGGAAGAGGTCACCTATACAAGACTACCTCCAGCCATGTAATCCACTCCCCTGAATCTGGGAAGGTGATGGGAGTTACTTTTTACAGTAATGGAAATGCTACTCTGTGTTTGGGATAGTGGTTTCATGGCCATGCATACCTATATTTCCTTAACTGAGCTCCTAAAACCTTCAATTTGTATGTTAATTTTGTGAACACAAATGGGAATATTTATAAGATGAACATACATATACAATACAGAGTCTAAGGGAAAGTGTTAAATAGGACTAGGTCTTTGTGCAGTGATTTAATCAGTGCGCACCTACTGAAATCTGCTCTATTATTTTTGTGTTTTTAGTCTTCTGGACTTAAAATTTGGAGTTCCTTCTTATCATAAATAATGATGATGTGAAATTACTGTTTGGGTGTATCTAGGATTATAATAAAGGCCATGTGTCAAAGTGAGTGTTGTTAGAGTAATTTTCAGTATCTATGTAATTACTTACTTCATGTCTGAAGCTAACCTAACTGCTGCAACCCTTAGGATCTTCCTAAGGAATGGTAACTTGCTAATTCTCAGGCAAGAGCATAACTCAGTATCCTCGAAGCATACAATCAAGATACCTCATAAGCTCCTTTAAAAGGGCTGTGTCACTGTTTTCAGAAATGAAAGCCACAATAGCAATGTGTTGAAAATTATTTGCTTGTTTTCAGTTATTTCTCCTTCATGGGCTTATGCATTTTTCAATGCCTTCCTACAGTTTGTGACTTCATGAGGCTGAAAGCTGAGACAAGACTTGGTGATATTTGATTCTGTAGCATGATGACCAGAGCTGTGTCCTTGGCTTCTCTGACTACATTGTATTTGCTAACAGTACTCAGGCTTCTCCAGACTGGAACAAACAGCACTCATCATTCGCAAAAAAACCACTGACTTTGAAAACACATTTGAGAAAGCAGGGCTTGCTTCCTTTTGTTTCTGTTGTTATGCCTGACTCACTGCATTATCTGGCGCCCTCCACGCCATAACATTCCACCTGGTGATAACAGCCCTCAGTAATCAGTACTTCAGACACATCACAGTGCTGGGTGATAGAAACCCATGCCTTTTTTTATCATCTCAAAAATCAGTATTTCTTCCAGGCAGAAGAAACAGTGACTATTTCACAGACAATCTGTTCTGCCAGTGTGAGCACTGTTGGCGATGGAGCCCCAATCCCTCCCTCTTCCATACTACTTCCAAATTTAATTCAGGGGGAATGTGGTTGGGTCATCTTCGGACTTAAAACCTGGAGTTCCTTATCACAAATGATGATGATGTTTGTGTGTCCCTAGGATTATAATGAAGGTCATGTGTCAAAGTGAGTGTTACTAGAGTAATTTTCAATATCTATATAATTAGTTCACATAATATATTTAATAGCCTGTTGCAACCTTTACTAACCTTGTAATTTTAAGTCAGAAAATTATATTTCAACTTACTGTTTTTATTTTGACCATATCCAAAATATATTGAGCACAAATAAATAAATGAGCCACTATTTCTCTAAAGCATATAAAATACAGACATAAATGATGCCAACTGCATTAAACTTTCCTGCTAATCAGGGAAACAACTAAAGGAATGTTAACTATAAAGTTAAGACTACACCAATCTTAATAAAATGAAAAGATTTACCTTGTTTTGTTTTAAGTTCAGACACAGGCATGCGCATGGAAATCTGATGCTGACTGTATACACTATGAACTATGCGGAGCTCTCACAGCTGGCTTTGATTGGCTTCCTTTGTTTAACATTAAGAGTTAACTTCCAGAAGACACATACAAGTTACACACCCTCCAGGTAATGATTGCCAGACGCAGACACTCTTCCCTTACTGTGTCTGATATCACAAAGAATATAATATTCTGGAGGAAGGAGAAAGACACAGCTTGGGAGGAGATTCTAGAGGACGCCCGTCACAAAGGTTCTTCCTCACTGCACTGGCTAGCAGATTCTTCAGTGTATACAAGTGGAGGCAAGAGGCTGACGAGGGCGTTTTCCTCAATTGTTCTCAACTTTATGCTGGAGAGATGGGCTCTCTCGAGGAACTGGAACTTGCTGACTGGGGTAGACTGGCTAGTCAGGGGGATCCAAGGACATACTGCTTCTGCTGCCCCAGCACTGGGATTCCAAGTGTAAGCCACCATGCCCAGCTATGTTCATGGGTGCTGTGGATCCAAGTAACACCATGGCTGGCTTCTTATGTGGATTGTGGGTATTGAACTCAACTCCTCACTCTTCTATGTCAAGCACTGTATCAATCAAGTCATCTTTCCAGCCCCCATTTTTGTCCTCTTAAAAGATAGTACATTTGGCTAAAATTTTTTAACAAAACTCAATACTTTTAATTAAGCCCTCGTTGTCAAAATGAAGCCTTCTCAATTCCAATGACTCTCTAAAAGAACCTATGAATAAAATCCAAGCTCCTACCAAGTCCTGGGACCCTACATGTTCAATGTCTTGGCAGGCCCCAGAAATATCTCTTCTGCCCCCAAACTAATCTCTGCACTGACACTGATCTAACCCTGCAAATGGAAGGTGAAACTTGTACTCAGTACCAAGTGTGGTCTGGCTGCTCTTTCATCCTCCTCTCCACTTGTTCCTTCTCACATAGGCCATGCTGCTCTCAAAATGCACCACTCGCCCTCTGGAACTGCTGTCCTGCCTGAGCTTTCTGATGTCTCATGTCTCTGCATAGAGAGACAACACTTGCAATGACAGCACCAAAGCTCTTCCCTCCACATTCCCTTTCTTACTTGTTAGAGGGAGACATTTCTCACCCTTGAACCACTGTGACACACTGTTGAACATCATGTCTTCAGAAATAGTATGTTTATTGGTAAATATAACTTTTCCACTAAGGATCAGAACCTCTCCTTTGGGACAGAAGTCATTCTCTGTAGTACATAACTTGGGATTTCACTACTAGAGGTGCTTGAGAAGTATATCTAATAATAAGTAAATGAGGGGCTGGAGAGATGGCTCACTTATTAAAAGCACAACTGCCCTGCAGAGGACACTGGTTTGGTTCCCTGCACCCAAATGGAGACCCACAACTATCTACAACTCCAGTTCCAGAAGATCCACTACCCTCTTCTGATCTCCTTGGGCAGTATATGCCCACGTGCGCGCGCGCGCGTACACACACACACACACACACACACACACACGGGGGGGGGGGAAATACTCATACATAATTAAAAATGAATAAATCTTTAAAAAAGAATAAAAAATGAAACCCTGTTATTTCTTCAAGGTAAATTGCCAACACAGTATGGAGTATGTAAGGATATTTTGTATATGTAATCAAATGTTATATTATTGCTAGGAAAAAACCCATAAATTTAAATTAAAGAAAGATGAGATTAAAAGTGACATAAATATCTTTCTGCCTAAAACATCATGCAATTTAAAGATGTATTTTGGGGGAAGAAAAGGAGAAATCAAAACACTCCTGGAAAGGAATAAAAAAAGCCAAAACTTTGAGGAATTCTTCAAAGACAAATTAAATAAAATCAGATGGATGGAAGAACTGACTGAAAACCACAATTTAAAACATGAGAAAGACAGACTGTCAGGTAAGTGGGATCCATTCCAGAGAGGCTGCAAAATGTAAAAAGGAGCCAGCAATCTGGTGGCCTAGAAAGGAACAAATGTTCTCTGAAGATCTGAGAAGAGCCTGTGGACAACTGAGTCCCAAGACCAGGAGCTAGTACTGCCAAAAGGAGTGTGCCCCAGAGCCCCACAATTCCTGCTCAGTCTTGGGAAGATCTGAGCAGGTTCTTTACATCAGATCACATTACAAGCATGTATAGTCCTTAGCTTGGGCCTGGATATGAGCATGAACATACACACACAGGCATGAGATGCTTTATCATGGAGGACTGGGTAGAGGCAGGGACTGACGAGAGAGGGCATCACTTTCACTCACAAAACACAGTGCAATCAGATTATTCTAAATGTTAAACTGGAAGACTAAGGTGCTAGAGGAGTGTATAGTTGAGATAAGGTATGGAAGATGCTTTTTAGGACAATTTATTTGATACATGACTTCAAGATATTTAGTCACATTAAACACTAGAAGAGTCAAAACTTACTTTAAAACCCGAACTCATTACTTTATTCCATTACAGGCTATGAAGTATATACAGAATATTAAAAATACAAATATAATTCCCATCGATCCTGAATGAGATACATGAGAATAAACTCTAGACAAACAAAAAAGTATTCAGCATAGACAGAACTCTGAATAGCAACATCAGAAGCAGACATCAAAGTGAAAAATGAACTTGTACCACACTTGACTAACTCAACAAAATACTGATGGGAAGACTTGATTGGGAGTCTTGCAATAAAATAAATAGAATGGTTAGAAATACAGAAATTAAAGATAATTATTTATGTTGGCAAAACAAAATAAGGACCCGAGTTTTGATCCCCAGCATATACATGACATCTGGGCATAGGGGTAAAAGGTCTACAACTTCAAATCATAGAGCTCAATGAGAGAACCTGAGAGCACAAATGAGTAAATATTACATGCCAAACTCTGATACGAACCATGACATACACTCCCATACACACTCACCCCATATGCACCTGTGTGCACATCCATAAAAATACACAGATAACCCCACATATACAATAGGATCTGACAAACATAGTTATGAATAAAGATACTAAATACTAAATACATAAACAATTAGAATCCAGACAATATGGTATGAATTCTATATTAACATGTAGGCAGTGCAGGACAATAAGAAAATTTGAGTATCAGAAAAGCTACTAACCCTAAAGAGAGTCAAGGGGAAAGAATTGCATGCTAATAATCATAGCCCTCTGATATCGAAATGGGTATGAAATGGAGCATCGGCTAAGAAGAAGTTCTAAGATTATCAGAAGAAAGCAACCTGCTTCCACTTAGTGCCAACTAATATACCTCTTAAAAAAAATGGTAAAACCCTTCCAACTAAACTAAAACTTTCCACATGGAAAGAACTAAAATATACATAAAATCTAATAGAATAGCTTGAGGCTCTAAATAGGTGGGTTATTCACATGGCTCAAGATACGTAAAGGGCATTTGTCTCAGTAGTACCTAGTGATATGCAACCAGCATAGCAGTGAGGTCCCATAATAAGTCATTGCTTAAGCAAAATGCAGGATGCACATAACTCCTAGGTATATAGGTCCCTGGTGCAGATAAAATGGTCAGAGCGATTCTCAAGAGTAATGTGATAATATTTATCAACATACTCATTGTTCAGTGTTACATGCTGGGAAATATGCCATGAAAGGTAATATGCTATGAGGCTATCTGTGGAATCACCATTTATTTGAAGTAGTAAAAAAGTTGAAATAAATGCCCATTTAAGAACAGCTGATTAAGTTATGTTAAATCTATACCCTCATAAACTATTAATTAATGAAAATAAAATAAGATTAAGATTAGAAAGCAAATAGCAGATTGAAAAACATTTACATAACACATTTCCATTTCATAGGATAATGGCAAAGGATCACTATATGGTTATAACTTTTGCCATGAATTGAGGAGAGTGGCATGGAATGGTACAGAGAAAGGAAAGCACTGAGAAGAATAGAGAATAAAGAGAAGGGTGCTAGGGAGATGACTCAGTGTAGTATTTGTCATGGAGCGCAAGGACCAGAATCTGGATATTCAGTACCCACATAAAAGCAATCTCCAATCTTGGTGTTTGGAAGACAGAGGGAGGATTACATTTGTTGGCCAGACAATCTAGTTGAGAGAGTGGGTTCTAGGGTCAGGGAGAGAAACTGTCTCAAAAATTAAGGTAGAATAAGCAATTGATGAAAAGACACTTAATGTTGACCTCTGGACACTCGTGCATGCTCACACATGTACACAGAGAGTGGCCACAAACGTTATAGATGATATGACTTATCTATTTAAATGACAGAGCTTATGTAAAATCATGATGATCATGATTTAATGTAAAGGATGAACATCAAAATGTTCATGATGATGTCAAATAAAATATTACTTTAAAATCTCATATTATTTTTCTAAATGTTTTTATGTATATTATCATGACCCAGGTGTACCAATATCACTGAAAAACAAAATCATGTGAAAATCTCAAGAGTGTGAAAAAGACACTATTATTTAAGTTCAACATTTAATTAGCTAATACAAATACAATTGTTCTGATTTCAGTCTTCCAAGAAGTCCATTTTTTCCATGATAGTCACTCAAAAATCTGCTACCTCATCCACTTATCTGGATTCATGCAGCTCCCACAAGTCAATTAGCAGAAAGCGTGACCATGTGGAAATTGCTTTTACTAACAAGCTGCAACACAATCAAATACAAAGTTCATGAATTTGAGCAAGAAAACACAAGGCTCTTGTTTACTAAATATTAATATTACTTGGAAATCATAGTAACCTGAAAACTTCCAAGTACAGTGTCCTGAGTGAGCATTCTTTACAAGTAGTGGGGTATGTGGTAGTAGCTACTGCTGCAAATCAACATTTTCTTCCATACTTTGGTTTTCATCGGAAAATGTGGAAGATCTTCCATATAAAAGTTCAATTAGAGAAACAAGGAGACTTGAACATGTATCATCTAATTTTTAAAAGCCCTTTAAAAAAAACTGTCAAAAAACTTTTAAAACATGTGTATCCTCAATCCCATGTGTCCAGATCTAAAACTTTATCTTAAAGATGATATAGAATATTCCAACTGCTATTGTGTAAAATGTTCTTTGCATTGTTTTTTTTTAAGTGATAAGGACATAATAGAATGTTCATCTTTTGAAATTTAACAGCTAGAAAAGAAATCTGTTTCTCCCACTTCTGTATAAACTGACCTTGGTGATATGGAAAAAGAGAAACAAAATGATAAGAAAGTAACTTACTTTATTCAGTGTAAGGTTTTTAGTGACAGTGGTCACACTGGTCAGTGAAATACTTTAGAGCCAAGGACACTGGTGGACTAAAATCAGGACAGTATGTGGGGAACAAGAAGGAAATACTAACTAGAAAGGCAACCGGACAAGGCTCCTATCAGTAGCTGTGATGTCTGTAGTCTGGATGCGGTGTGGTGAAGCACAGCTGTGGGCAGAGGAAAATGCTCACAAATGTCTTGTTAGAAAGCAGCAATGCATTTAGAAAATGACAGTATGTTGAGGCTGAGACAAAGCACATATGCAGTCTTTGTTTATAACTATAGGTATACATACAGAAAACAAAAGACAAGCATGTACTAACTTTAACACTATCATCATTTAAATTTAAAGAAAACAGAAGTCAATTAACTTCAAAATAAAGAGAGTAAGTATCTACTCATATTGATAAAAAATGCCAGCAGAAAAAAAAATCTATCTAACACTCTATTTCCCTACTTTCAACAAGAAGACATAACTTTCAATTAAACATTCAGAAGTAGCTACACATACAGAAAAAAAAAAAAAAAGGCTTTATGGACAGTGTTTACAGAATGCCCCAATTTCTATTTCTACATAAAGGGTCTAGGACATTTCCAAATTAACAATTTAAACTTATTTAAACTGTGGGCAGATAATGTCCCTTACAATAATTACCTGACCTACAACTCTTTCTGAATATAATAAGTTCTTTTCAGAGGATTTTATGTCATATGTTAGAAAAATAACTACAGAAACTGGGGAACTCATTCTAAGAATGTGGTTCATTCTTGGATAAACTTGATAATTCTAAAAAATAATTATTCAAATATTATCAGTATACAAGCCCCAAAAGGGTCACATGAGCAATGTACAAGAACCGATCTGAAATGTTCATGGAAAGTCCTTTCTGCTTGTCACTTTCCTTACATGTTTCCACATTTCTCTAGGCATCTTTTCTGTGAACCAATATAAAACTACTATATCACTTTATACTGTAAGTCCATCTCAGACAATGTCTGTAAGAGCGGATAACCAAACAGTGCTCGTCAATGGAGGAACAACTTCTGGTTGTCATGGAAGATGTTCATGGATAATAAAAATAAAACACTGTGTCTGAGATGAGATGAAGTAAGGGTGTGAAAAACACTAAGGATATTGTAATTGCCATGACAAAAAACACTGACTACTCTGCCCTACATTTAAAATGTTCAGTTCTTACATAAAGACAGACTACTCCTTTTAAAGAGACACTCTTTTTGTTTGAACACTCTGAAGTCTGCAACAATTTTATTATGAATAACTTTACATTTAGTTTCTTTTGCTGACTTTCTAAGTTTCATCATAAACATTCAATCTTAGTAAAATGTTTATCCTAATAGTAATCACTCTTCACTTTACCTACAAAATCATGAAACGAAGGGCAGGGGAGATGACTCAGCAGTTAAGAGTGCCTGGTATTCCAGAGGATCTGGGTTCGGATCTCAGCACCACACAGCTACTTACAACCATCTGTAACTCTAGTTCTTGAGGACTCAAAACTTCTGGCCTTTAGGGACACTGTAAATGGGGTATACATACATGCAGGCAGGCAAACACTTATACACAAAAATAAATAAATCTTAAAACCACATGTATCTCTGTTATCATAATAATTAATGCATAAAGTTACTATATATTAGACAGTCTGTATTCATAAATTAAAGACAATCTGAAACACTTCACTGCAGCATTTGAAGCTTTGAAATGCCAGCTTCCAAGTGTGGGTTGCATCTATATATGATGTTGTGGCAAATTTGACAATGGCAGAAGCTTTCTGAATGTGCAACATCAAACATGTAAAGAGTCTGAGGTATTTCTGGAAGCACTCATTGGTGCTATATGGTGCAGTTCATTGTAACCAAGGTTCTGGAGTAGTCATGCTGTCACCCTAAGAAACAGCCACCCTGCCTGGAACATCTCGGCTCAGACTGGAGACTATCTATAGCAGCAGAGCTGCAGTGATTTCCTGCACATGCAAAGCTCTGTTCTTCCAGAAGCAAGGCGCAAACAGATTTCTACCATCTCCTGGTGACCACTCCTTAGTGTGTACCAAATTAGTCTGTTATTGGACTATACTAAGTTAAAAGTTTAAAAAATTGCTATCTGAGTTTTCTTGATGGTCATAAGTGAATTTTGGTTTAAAATTGAAATATAATTTCCACTAATTTCAACATTAGCTCTAAACAAAACTGCCATTTTTATGCCATATTTATACAAAGCAATGCTCTCAACATCATTTACAAAACTACAGTATCAATCAACTCTGAAAAATGCTGAAGATGTTCTATGAATGCGGTGCAAGATATTCCTTTGATTAAAATTACTTATGTAAAATTTAAAAGGCACATCAAATTTTCATTAGTTGGAAGATTTTTTTAACAAATGGCAAAATGTATGAATATTGAAGAATTGCTTTAGTTTTTCAATAATTTGTTGTCAGTGAATATTGATTTGTATACAATATGTATACAGTTGAGGTCATGCACAAACTTTCTGGGTGAAAATGGATCATAGATGGCGAGTGTAAGAAGCCCTGACCTTTAGGAATTCAGAAGAAAAACTAAAAATACAACACTTCAGATCTCCCAAGCAGTCTTGCTCTACCTACCCCACAAGTAAAGGTCTCAGCCTTGCTTCATTTCTTCAGTGCTTGCATAACTCAATGTGGGTTTGCTATCTCAATGACCTAAGCAACAAACTCACAGAAATGAAGTCATTCACTGGACCTGGGGGCTGAAGAACTAGTCATATTACACAACACCATTTACAAAGCAGATTCTAAGAATCTTTATTTTAAAAACACCTTTCAATTTCTTTGATCAATCTATGCTTCATATGCATTTTGTCAAATCAAGGTAGTCCACCAGTTGTTCTATAGTGGTGTCACACAAGTCACAAGATAAACTGTGACTCTAGTATAGAAAGTAAGATAGTGTGATCAGTGTTCAGGTGTACTTCTAAAAATTTGGAGGATGGAAATTAGTGCTATAGGCACTAATAATTAGAATTCAATATTTCAATATCAGAAATAGTGAACACTAGGTGTCAGTGTAAGAAATGAAAAAATATTTTTAAAAACCTGTTGTTTCCAATCAGGTGTATAACAAAGAATATCAAAAGCAGCTGTGACCACATTTACTTATAATTGCATAATTTAGCTAACAAGCCAATCTTCCTTTTAAACACAAGTTCCTGCTCCAAAACCATCAAGTGTGTGAAGTCAGGTTGAGCTGATTATTAGATGTTACAGGTGATTTGCGGCCTCAGCTATAGAAAGCACAGCAAAATTTTACTTCTGAGAATATGTTTTGAAGACAATTTTTACTGTAAAGAGATAATGCTTTTTAAAATATATAATGCTTCTAATCCTTGGTATGGTCTGAAAGTTTTATGCTCTATGACTTGGGGTAGGAAAATTGCTTCATAATATTTCTGGGTAGTTTTTAAAGGGTATCAGGCATAAAGTTCTTATCCAGTATATGAAAGGCTCTGGGTTCCAGGCCTATATGGCAAAACCAGATACCACCCCCCACCCCCCACCTCCCGCCAAATAATGAATTGAATTAAATTTCATGAATGGAAGGCCTTCACCTAAATATCCAGCTATTAAAGTTTAAGTTGCTCTGGGGCTGGGACACACAGCTGTAATCCCAGCACTTAAGATACTGAGACAGAATGAAGTTGGAGACCAGCATGAGCTACATAGCAAAGTCCATCTCAAAATCAGAGGTTTGTTTTAAAATTTAAAACTAAAAACAAAGTTAAGTTACTTGGAAGTTAATCCACAAACCAAAACACATGGGTTTGAAAATACAATAGACACTTTCCAAACCCTGGTACTTGTAGGGTCTTCTCTCCATCTCTCCCTCCTTCCGCTCTCCCTTTTCCTCTCTCATCCTTTGCTCTCTTTCTCTTTCTTTTCTTGGTTTTTCGAGACAGGGTTTCTCTGTAGTCCTGCCTGTCCTGGAACTCACTCTGTAGACCAGGCTGGCCTTGAACTCACAGACATCTGCCTGCCTCTGTCTCCCGAGTGCTGGGATGCAAGGGTTTCACCACTGCCTGTCTCAGGTATTCTGAAACAATGTGGGCCACAATGTATCTCACCTTTAACACCAGCATTTGGGAGGATAAAGTAGGTGGGATGTTGAGGATTCAAAGCCAGCCTGGGCTACAGAGTGAACCATAGTTTAAAAGAATAACAACAAAATCGAAGTACAGTGAAATACAGATATTAATAATACGAGCGGAGATGTAGCCCAATATCTTCATCGAGATTACACATCAACAGTTTCTGAATATACTTTTCAGGGTAAAGAATTCCAAACAAGTTCTTTAAAGGAAATGATTTAAAAATCTATAGAAGTAATTATCACTAACAATGACAATGAAAGAAAAAGATAGTATCAATGTAAGACATCAATTTTATAAAGTACATTGACATCATTGCTCATTTATGATCTAGATTAATGTGTTTGGAAACATGTTGGGAGAATTTGCCATAAAATTTGAAAACTACTATTGCTGAAAAAGGAGCAATATAAGCAGAGTGGTCACCACTAAAACATAAACTCTGATGACTCAAAAAACATGAGAAAACACTGAAGTTATTTTCTGGATAAGCATAAATACTTGAGTTGATTTTATGTGTTAAGTGTTGCAAGATACATAAGAAAAAAGGAATAAAAAGTGGAGGCATAAGAAACAGAAAACAAAATTGCACAATGGCATAAAATTCAAATGCAAGAAAGTGGCCCCTAGATATGTACAACATAGGACTCTAAGAGTTTGACTTTTCTGTCTTTGCCCTTGACACTTAGCCCTGTGGTTAAAATTTTGGATGTCAGTAATTAAATGCTGCATCCATTGGTAAATGGTGTGGATCAATGCTAGGTGATTTACATATATCATAATAAATCTACTAGGAGGTCAGTAAACTCCAGTAGATTAGTAAACGGAGAGTCCTGAGATGAAATAAGCTCAAAACAGGAAGCCACAATTCAAGCCCAGCAATGTGTGTCCCCCAAGCTTCTGCTTTATCAGCGCTTCCCCACTCAAGAGGGTAGTTTCTAGTGCTTATGGTTAGGACAGAAACAACAAGAACAGGCACATTTGGAAGGATGGTTCTTAAAGCAGGAACACACCAACTAGGCACACACAGAATGTACTATGTCTGTACCCACCACCTCCACACCCAGATGAACACTGATGCCATCATACCGGCGATGACTGACACATGCCTTGGAATGTATCTCTTCTTACAGATAGAGGAATTAATTTATAGTTAGGCTTGTATTTATAAATACCATAAAGAATAGAAGCTGAAACTAAGAAAATAATACTAATTCAGGAAATTTGGTAGTATTGTTCTTCGCTAGAATAAGCTCCATTCAGTAAGACACGATCTCAAACCGTCACACAAATAGGGAAAAGAGCAACAACACATGCTTATCTTTGGTTTATCATTTATCATGAAAGGCTGGACAAGCCTAGCCTACCTTTGCTTTACTCTACCTTAAAAGAGAAGTGTGTGTGTACACAACATGACACATGGGTGGAGGGAAGAAAACAATTTGAGGGAGGGAGTCAGGAGTCAGTCTCCTCCTTCCTACATGTGGGTCCCTGGGTTCAAACACAGGTGACCAGGCTTGGCAATGGGCAGGTGTCTTTCTTTACCTGTTGAGCCATCTCACCAGTCCTGTTTTTATGAAATAGCTAATTGATTACTACAGATCTAAATGAAAACATCAGCAGTTTTGTAGCATTCTAATAAAGCTGAATTTCAATCTCGCTCATAATTAAGCTTCAGTGTTTCTTCCCCAGATGTCTCAGTCTTTCAGGTAATGTTGCATCTTTTTTATCTTATAATCGAATCCCTTCCCAGATAGACAGCACACCCCAGGAATGCTGCCCTTCAGCATCCTAAGACTTTCCTTTCAGTACCTTCAGTTGTGAACTTACATGTCTAAGCCATGACTCTAACACTGTTCTTTCAGGCCTTTCCACCTAGACAACTAACTGCCTTCTGCCTAACGTTCAGCATCCCCCATGCCTGGCTGGTGGTTCTTATCTTGACTCCTCAAACTGTGCGGTCCTTTACATTTTCAAGTTTCTCATGTTTTTTCTACATTCTCAAGTTTCTTGTGTTTTTTTCCTTCTTTCCCTCCCTCCCTCCCTCCCTCCCTCCCTCCCTCCCTTCCTTCCTTCTTTCCTTCCTTCGCTCCTCTAACCCATCCTCTTGCCTCTCTTTCCTGGTGCTTCCTACTCCTAAAATTTGATTCAGAGTTGATCACTATCCAAGTAAGAGCAAATGCTTCTAGCCTAAATCCTGAAATACCCTCCTTAAATACCTCGCTGGGAATGGCACTGGAATTTTCATGATCTATACAGAAGAGAAGAGCTTTCTGTGTTTCTCTCTGGCATTCTCAAACCTGTAACTGCCACCAGCTCTATGAAATTACCCAGTTTGAAACTGAATGATCTTGAAAATCTGGTCCCACTTTTCTCTCACTCCCATCTCCAGTGTACATTTAGGAAACACTGCTCGTGCTCCAAGTACAAACTTGGGCTTCATCAGAGGTGACTTCATACAGATGGATAGATGTGATTTCTTGGCATGAAATATAAAGCCTGCACAATCTATCTGACATTTAAAAATAAGCATTCTACTCTTAGCGCACCATTCAAAGCCATTCTGACATCTCCACATAAATTCAGTTGCTGCAGTGACAAAGCAGCTTCTTTTGAGAACATAAACACTCAGAGGAAACAAGGAAACAGCTCATTTTGGAACTCAAGTGTAAATAAAAGGATGATTTATGAATTATGATTGGGATAGACAGATGAGTCCTAATGATAAACAACTTTGATTTCCTGACTAGCATAAAAAAGAAATCAGATAGATAAAACAAAAATGCATAAATGAAGTAGTTTAGTTTTTCTTCTACAAAGACATTTGAAAATAGAGCACTGCTGGCTCTGACTAAATAATGAAGTTATTTAATTAAATAATACTGCCTAAATACTTTGTTTTTAGTTAGAAAAAGTGAGTATTCAATAAACCCAGTATACTCTAACACTCTTATTGTTAGCAATGACATTAAATGCTGGTGTGTTTAGAAGAAAAACAATCTGACAGACAAAGAACAAAGCTAAGGCTTTCATCATGGGAAGAAAAGTTAAGCCATGGAATATTATTCAACATGTATACGGGCAAAAGCTTTACTTGGAACACTATTATATTTTTAATGCTCATATCACCATCAAATCCTATACTAAGTCTAGAGATCTTCCAAATGAAAATTGCTTCAAGGGGAACTTCTGTACTCAAAGAGAGACTGTGCTAGCATTTTTTCTTGTGACGCCAACACCAACGCAAGCAACATAACAGGTTTCTAAACAGGTCCACAGCATTTCAATTGTCCTGTGTTTGTGTGTGTGTGTGTGTGTGTGTGTGTGTGTGTGTACATATGTATGTATGTACTATGTATGTATGTATGTATATACGTATGTATGTATGCATACATACCTTATTGTCCTATATATTTAATTACCTCTATGTAGGGATCCACAAAATGATGCTACCTTTACTTATATGCAATTCATTGTTCAATCTCTAGTACCCAAGGCTACAGGAGGCTTTCAATATTTCAATATGTACTTGCCAGGATCTAATGCACATATTTTATTGCAAACCAGTTAGGTAACCTATAGTTTTGTTTATCAGTGTTTTTTAGCCCTTGTAGTTCCTAATGACTTCATGCTGTTTCCTGTCAGCAGCTGCTTTATTGATAAGTTACCATGGCCCTGTTCTTTGTGCTCTTTCCAGTACACAGAAGAAGACAGGTAAGATAGATTAAATGCACTTTGAGTAATAAGTACCATTTGTGGAGTACTCATTCCAACATTTATTACTTAATTTTCAGCAGAACTTACTGGAAATATCAGTAAGATTTCACTGATGAACAAACATCACCAAACTGCCCTTTAAACATCCTCAAAAGGTTTACATTTTGACTCAGCTTATACTAATGACATGAAATAAAGTTTATGGTTAAGTATTTTTAATATGGATAATACTTTTTGGATTTCAAGTGATATATAACATGTACACAATGTAGATATCCAGAAATAAATATCAGATTTTACACACACACACACACACACACACACATACACACACACACCTTAGAATTAATGTTTTAATCCAGAAACTTCAAGGAAAATTAGTCTTCCTATGAAACAAAGATGTGATTTATAAATTCATCTACAGATGTAAAAAAAAAAAAAACACTAGAAACATTTAAAAACACCAGCATAGAAAATTACTACCTACCACAATGTATTTATAAAAACAGTAATAAAAAATAATCATGGTTCTGTCTTATGCAGGTTCCCCATTTGTCAGACCAGAGTCAGTGATCTCTCACTAGCTCAGGTCAGCTGATTCTGTGAGTTTCCCCATCATGGTCTTGACTCCTTTGTTCATGTTATTGCTCCCCCGTCATTTCAATTGTACTCTAGGAGCTTGGCTCATTGGCTAGTTGTAGATTTCTACATCTGCTTCCAACTGTTTCTGGAAGAGGGTTCTAGCTTCTCTGGGGTTGTGGATTGTAGGCTGGGTATCTTTTGCTTTAGGTATGATAACCGCTTATGAATAAGTACGTGTTGAGCCCATTCTATATGGAATGATACCTTGCTCAGCCTAGGCATGATGTGGGGTGGGGGCTTGGTCCTGCCTCAATTAGATGATGGGGCAGACTTAGTAGACTTCCTAGGGGAGGTCTTACCCTCTCCAAGGAGCAGAGGGGAGATGGGGTGGGGAGGAACTGGGGGAGTGGGAGGAGAGAAGGTTAACTGGAATTGGAATGTAAAAAATAAATTAATAACCCAGGCGTTGGTGGCGCATGCCTTTAATCCCAGCACTGGGGAGGCAGAGGCAGGTGGATCTATGTGAGTTCAAGGCCAGCCTAGTCTACAGAGCAAGTTCCAGGAAAGGCTCCAAAACAATACAGAGAAACCCTGTCTCAAAAAACCAGAAAAACAAAATAAAAAAATTAAAAATTAAAAGAAAGATGAATGTAAATTCACTTCATAGTGTAAGTGGTTAAAATAAGTTATCTTTAAGAATTAGCAATGTTACATAAGTATAAAATAAAATACTTGAGATCTGAGAAATAAAAGCTTCTAATGATATTTACATAATAAATAAGCAAAACTAAGGGTAATTTTTTTTGTTGTCAGTCTACATAAATAGATAATTTAAAATGTGGAAAGTGTATATGTGTATGTGTGTGCGTGTACACCTGAACACAATTAACTAATATAAAAAATCTTTAGCAGACTGGCTGAACATTGTATTAATGGTCTTATTTTTCTCTTTTCTTTATAATCTCCATGTTAGAAAGAATTACATCAGCTCTGGTTAAAGAAGATATAGAATTATCAATAAATAAGAGATTTCCAAAGATTTTGGAAAGGATCTAGAAAACAGAAGTAACCTCTTAATTCAGAGTTAGGGGAGCATAGGGGACCCTAGTGGCACAGCAGAATGTGTCTGCATCCAGAAAGGAACACAGAATTTGCTCAATGAGAGTACAGGACTTGGAAAATGTTTCAAGAGTTAAGAAGGACTAGGAGAAAGAACAATGTGAATTACATAAAAGCCAGGCAGGGAGAATGGCAGAGAGAATGCACATGGTAATCCCCCATGGATGAGCAATAGCTACTTTTCTTCACACTCTTAAGCTTCTAAAGTAATCCTTTCCATAAGTTAAGGTTATTAATATCAACACTAGTCCTGAGACTATGGGTACATATGAAAGCTGTTCAACAATTAAATGTCTTACTAGCTGCTTATAGATTAAAAACGAAGGCAGTTATGCAGCCATTAGAGAACACTGGATATTATTCCAAAGTATGATCCCAGCAGTGTGCCACGAGTTTAGTCACAATTTCACTTCTGCACAAATCTCTCCCATCTCCACTAAGTAATGCAGCTCAACCTGGACAGTGCGTTTCATGAAGTCCTGCATCTCTCAGGTTAGTCTGAGTTCACTCAGAGCCTAAAAAAAAATATACACTAGCCACCCATGAGAAGTCTGTTTGAGATGAAACATTCAGAACACAGAGCACCAGAGAGGACCCAAGATCCAGTACTGCACAGTTTGCCATGCCTCAGGTAGGATTTGAGCAAACCAGAAAGAAAGCCTATGAGGTCCCTAAGGAAGAAGCTTGCTAGAAAAGGGACACTGCTATGTAAGACCTCAGCTAAGATGCTAAGTAACATGAGACCCCACTGAGAATGCAACTAGAGACCACTTCTATGGTCCACAATTCTGACAGAGGTAAGGTTTCTACAAATGAACTGAATACTAGTTGAGCAGAATAAATAGGAAAAATGACAGATGCCTGTAAATTTCTTCCAAATGAATCATCCTGGCTTATGCAAACAACCAAAACTATGAGTCCCAGTAAATCTTACTCCAGTAAGCTGTTTGTGTCAGGTCTTTGTCACAGCTGTGAAAAAAGTGGTTAATACAGAGATTAGTCTCATAATTAACCTGGGCTTAAGAGATATAAAGTACCTAGACTGCCATAAAACATCAGATTGGATTTGAACTGCTCAACTTGAAGGAATATTGACAATATCATAATAAAAAGTAACATACAATTATCAATTGTGCTAATCTCCATTTATTGAAGATTAGGAGGGGTTAATGTGGGGAGTAGGAAGCTTAACATCTAATGACTTGTACATCTTTATGACAAAATTTGAATTCTTTGGGTATTTTCAATCCATCTCTTATCTACAGCACATCAGTAAGTGGCCTGTTTCTAATAACCACTGCAACCATTAGTACTAGTTATCTATCAGACAAGGGACATTATACATCTTTGCTATTCTTTACAATGTCAGAAGCAAGTCCTTGCATGGCAACTTGGAAAAAACTTTGGAGACTACAGTGTTTCATGTCTCAATCAAGTTCTAATATGAATTCTTGAGGGATGTAAAATAGACAATATTCAAGAATCATAACAAAATAATACAAAATAATAATTTCATTTTGTGAAAACTTACATGATTTTTTGGGTATGAGTCAACTTTAAAATGTTATTACTCACAGTATGCTCACAATGCAATGAAAAGAAAATTTGGCCTTGATTTGGGTCTTTAGTTCCAAACATATGGTGCATGGCAAAGTTCTATTTCTTTGCTATTATAATCCATTTAGAATGATAAAAACAACTCTTTACTCATTTTAAATTACCTATTTTCATTAGGTAACGTATTTTATAACCTAAATGCACAAAGCATCAAAAGAACCAACCAGGCCTAAGCCATCCATAACTACTAAGCTGAACAGAGTGAAGAAGGGGAATTACTTGGAATGTAGGGTGTCTTTTTAAAGTACTGGGTAAGGACTGGAGTCAAAGGGCAAAAGATTACACGGGAACTGTATGTCAAGGAGGGGAGCAGCAAACAAATTTAGGGAAAAGCTTTAAGTTTAACAAATAGCTAGATTGCCTGCCTGCATCCCTGTTTTCCTTCCTCCCCTCCCCCCTCCCCCCTTCAAACAGGGCTTCACTATGTATTCCAAGCTTCAAGCTTGTAATCCTCCTGGCTCTACCTCCTGAGCTTGAATCATGCTGCTTGTAGCACTACACCTAGTACATAATTACAGTCAGTCTCACTGTAAAGTATTTCTCAAACAAATTGTTATGTAGCTACATTTAGATTATGTTAATCTGTCAGCATTAGAATTAGAAATACAGCAACCTTCCATAATAATGATTGACGGATTTTATAATGAAAGAAGAATCCAAATTTTTTTCTACACACCATGTTGAAAATACAGTTTTCTTACTTGAAGGCATTATCCTGAACTATTAACAGTCAAAAACAACATGACTGTTAAAACTACTAAAAAAATGACATAGAAGAGAAAATGTGGGGCAACTCATAACAGATATCAACTTCAAACTCTTTCCTTTGTCTGCTTAAGTAATGCCATACAAGCAGATCAACAGTAGGCATGCAAGAATTCTGAGTGAAACAAGTGGTAGGTTTGGGGATAAGCATTGATCAGTCAAGGTGAATATTTGGACTACACACATGACAAGCCCTGAAATAAAGGAATAATTATTGTGTTTGGTTTATTACTATATAAGTTTAAATCTGATTAATTAAATTATAAAATCTTCTTATGTTCATTCAATTATTTCAATGAAGAGGATATAGAGTATAAACCTGATAACATGCATTGCTTATGCAAAGTATTCTAATGACATTCTTTTAGTACAAAACTGTAATCACTCCATTTGATTTTCAGCATTTAAATGTACATTAATATATTAGCTTTTTGCACTTTTTGTTTGTTCGTTTTTTGTTTTTTTGAGACAGGGTATCTCTGGAGCCTTGGCTGTCCTAGAACTCACTCTGTAGACCAGGTTGTACTTGAACTCTATTTGTACTTTTTAAGCATTAAAGGTTTTTATACTGCCTTAATTACAGTGGTCTGTATTAAGAATTCAAGTATTCAGATATATTGGTGAATACACCAAACAATCATTTCATTAACTTAGAGTCAAATTTCACACTATGAACTAATAGTCCTGCATAATAGCTGCATTTTGTTCACCTATTTGATAGCTCAAGTCATGTCTTTAAGCTTTGAATTTAAAAATAACCTGGCAATTTGATAGTGTAGAATTGTGAATTATTGCCTTATTAAAAAATAAAACTTGGAAGATAAATATTAGTGAATAAACCTGAGAGATACACAAATGATGGAGAAACAATTACCCATTCTCTTCTCCACATTCCCCACTCGAAAAAGACCTTGCATCTCCTTAGGCCTCTCTTTCTTCCTCCTTTGTGTCCCTCTAGCTTTACCTCAGTCCACCAGAAAACTCTATGGTACACTTCTAGCCAGTTTAGTGTGAACTCCACCCTACAAACCAAGGACTCTATAGGTAGTATAGGAGCAGCAACACAAACAAATCTTCTGCAACGTTTTCCCCTCTTTGTTTAAATAAAATGGAAAGGTTTTAACTCTAACATAGAAAACTATATACAATAAGAACAATTACCGAGTAAGAAATATATTCACAGTATCCAGTCCATTAGAATTTGGCAAATTCAAAGAAAATACTCTATTATCTATCCTGTCTTATGAGTCTAAAGTTTTGCACCTGATATGCTTGCTAACATAACTACAGAAAACTGGAACTATAATTAATTAATCTTCAACCCCATCAGAGATTCAAGGACATAATATTACCGAAGAAAACAGGAATTGCAGAGAAAGCAACTCCCAAAACAAAAGAAATGACAAAGACATCTGGCTGACTGGAAAGTCACCCCAAGGTTCCTCTACAACACTGGGGCATTCATATTTGTCCTATGGGCTTAGAATATCTTACAGACTTTTCTGTGAAGTAGGAATTTTGAAGGACTATCCTACCTTGTCTTGGAAAAAGTTCATCAGTTGCCTTCTTTTGTACCTGCCTGTCCAATTTGGACAGCATATTACCAGCAGTCAAGGCAAGGGCAGTTTCTTTGCTCAGTGCACAACATCTGCCACAAAGAAAGTAAACTCCTTCGAAAGTAAAGGTCCTTCGAAGCCTGTCATTCTCTTTGAAGTAAGCTGGTGCTGCCAGGAGCAGATGTGTCTCACTTTAATGAAAAGCCTTATGTTACTAAAACTTTTTAAATGCCATATTCTGTAGTTCTCTGAAGGGTTTGAAGATTAGATAGTTATAGTTAACAGTTTTCCATAGTTATGATAGAAAGTTAATCAGGCCCCAGGAACATGGGTTACAGTGAAATCTACAGGACCTCCAGTAGTAGTTCAGTACTTATCCCTAGCATAGGTGTGGACCTTGGGAGCCCAATCCACACAGAGGGATACTCTCTGAGCTAAGACACAGGGGGTGGTCCTAGGCCCTTTCCCAAAGGATATGATAGACTCTTATGACCTCCCCTCCCCTGATTAGACCAATTAGAACTTGTGCTAAAGGTCTAATGTGTAGGGTCAGAAGGACAGATAGGAAATTAAAACCATATGTGTCTACCATAGCAATGAATTTATGGGGATGTGATTTGTTGCAGCAATGGAAAATACAGATTAGTGTTCTTACAATCTCAGAAACAAATCACAAAATAAAGAGTGCTTCTGAGAGAAATATAAAAAGGTATTACCAAAAACAGTCACAGACAGTTCAGGTTGTACATGAATAGGGTATAAAGGCTGAAACCAACAAGGTTACCAACAGCCCTACATTTAAAATGGTTAACTAACAAACTTGTATGGGTGGAACAACGACCTTTGACATCACAAAAATTACAGGCACTAGAACAGCTGGTACAGGAGTGGCTAGATGCTCAACATATTGAAGAACTGGCCACTCCTTGGAATTCTCCTATATTTGCCATTAAAAAGAAATCTGGAAAATGGAGAATGTTAACAGATTTAAGAGGGGGAAAAAAAAAAGCATTTTAGCCAAAGGGTTATTTTGAGCCTGGAACTCTTTTCCCTTGTTTTCTTTTTGTTTTTTGTTTTGTTTTCACCTAAAGGTTGGTCTACTCTATTGATTGATTTAAAAGACTTCTTTACAAGAAGAGGATAGGGAAAACTTGCCTTCACAGTGCCTACTTACAATAGTTACCAGCCTGTTAAAAGTTATCAGTGGAAAGTTCCTCCACAAAGCTGTTAAACAGCTTTTGTGACTTTTTTATTGCTTTATTAAAACATACAACTTGGCAGTTAAACATTAGGGAAATAAACCTGAGACATACATGGAGTGACAGAGAAATGGTCACTCACTCTCTACTCTACCTCCCCCAGCATCTCCTTAGGTCTCACCTTCCTCCTGTGTGTCCCTCTAGTGTCCTCTCAGTCAGCCATAACACTTTATGGTTCACTATGGCCAGCTTAGTGTGAACTCTACCCTACAAACCAAAGTCTGACTCCATTGACAGTCTCGGAGTAGCAACATACACAAATCACCCACAAAAGTCCAGCCCTAGATTTAAACTACTATTCTAAACTTACATTTTCAAAGCTGCACTTTGCACTACTGAGATTACGAAGATCTTATAGATCTATTTAAAATAGCAACTATGATCCTAGTCATAGCATCCTACAAAGGAATCTATTAGGAATATAGCCTGAGAATCTGCATTTTTGTGTGGTGTATAAAGTAACCTTACCCAACTTTACATGTGATTTTGAATCTTCAGGGAAATTCCAGAGTGTTAGAAGATTAAGAAGAACAAACGACATAATCTGAATAGCTGCTATAATGGATCCAATTAGAGGGTAAAGTGCTTACCTTGTAATCACAACAACCAGAGTTCAACTGTTAGCACTCATGAACTAAATTAAATATTTGGGCACAGTGGTGCACACCTGTAATCCTTAGCAGTAAGAAATCTAAGACAGGAGGTCAATGCTTAGGCTTTGTTGGCCAGTCAGATTATCTGACCTAGCAAGCTGCATTTCAGAGACCCTGTCTCAAAAACATGAGCTGGACAGCAACTAAGGAAGGTACCTGATGTTGAACTCTGGTTTCCATACTCAGATGAGTCTGTGTTCCATGCGTATGTGCACACATGTGCATGCACATGCAACACAATCACACACACACAGTTATGTGTTGAGATATATATGAGACTGTATAGTAAATATAAGATGTATGTAACTTGAATCCCTATAAAATAGAAATGCATAAGACAGCTGGAGAAGAAAATGGAGGAAAAAAAAACTGTCAATCTGTAACATTGTTGGAATTTAGAGTCCTTTCATTCTTGCCTCTGGATTTCAACGAGAACTCTAATGCCTTTAAATTATCTTTACCCATTGGTTAAGAAAGCCAACTTGCTTTAAGGATTCATACTACACCTGTTTAGCAGTTTGAACCCATATTTCTTTGGTTTATCCTATTGCAGTTTGCTCTGCATCTTGAATTTGTAGACTTATGTTTTCACTATGTAATCACAATGTAATTACAAAAGGAAAACCATATTTATAAAGCCAACGAAGAACATTAAATACTTAGGAAGTAATAAAATAAGAAATATATAAGCCTGAAGAAAGGAAATGGTGAAATACTACTAAAAAGCTTCAACAATCTTGAACAACTATACAAATCCCTGGTTCTTACAAAGAACAAGTCAATACTCTAAAGATACAATTCTAAGTTATAACCTGATGTGATTTCAATAAACATACTAATAAAATTTATACACACTGAACAAGGTAACAGCAGCATTTACATTAAAAATGAGTAAACAATGTCCCCTTCCTCTTGGGTTAGGTTCCATTAAATGCCTCAAGAGGATCCGTGGAAGGGCAGAAAGTACAAACCCTATGGATACTAAGCTCTTTCTATGCAGACATATCTATAGTCCATTTATAAATTAGGCACAGTAAGAGTTCAACAACCAAAAACCAACTTTAAGAATACATTAGGAGGGACTGGAGAAATGGCTCAGTATGCAGAGGATCCAAAGTCAGTTCCTAGCACCCATGTTGGGCATGTCACAACCACTTGTGAGTTGAGGTCTTCTGGACTCCAAGGGCACCTTCACTCATGTGCACATGTATCTACACAGACACATATACATATACACACACGTACACATAATAAAAATGATCTTTCAAGTTATGTAAGCTAGGTAATACCAATCAGTCCATTAACTAGGGAAGCAGTTAGGCGACTAATGGACAAGAGGTGCAGAGAACATAGATATTGGAACACAAGTGATTTACTTCCTAGTGATGTATATTTTCAGCACAATATTCACAATTTATTGAAATTAAAAAACTTATTAATTGTTCACTTTTTTGTTTATTTTTTGAGATAGGGTTTCTCTGTGTAGCTTTGGAGCCTATCCTGGCACTCACTCTGGAGACCAGGCTGGCCTGGAACTCACAGAGATCCACCTGCCTCTGCCTCCTGAGTGCTGGGATTAAAGGCGTGTGCACCAATGCCCGGCTAATTGTTTACTTTTGGAATTCTCCATTTAATACTTTTTGGCTATAAGTAGCTACATGTAACTGACTCCATAGAAAGAAAACATAGATAAGGGGACATGCTTATACCAGAGAGCTATGTTAGAAAAAGGAGGGGGGAAATGTAGCATTAAGAGCTCTAGAATATATTATAAGAGCTATATGATAAGCAAAGGTCACCTGAGTACAATGACAGATAAACTAGTACAGAATACAAAGTAAGAACTACATACCTTGCTATAGATAAACCTATATTGATAAAGAGGACAGTTTAAATCCCTGGGGTAAAGGCAGGCATTTAATGAATGTTTACAATAAAACAGGGGGGGGGGTTATTCAGCAAAATACAAAATTGTTTCCATATATTAAAAAGGGGTTAAGAATGGAGGATATAAAGGAAACAATTAAAAAACAGAAAAGAATGTAAATGAATTTCTCGTTAAACTTATTATATAAAATGGAATTTATGGTTCAAAATTCAACATCAACAGAGGTTGATGCCTCTAAATACAGTAAAAATATTTGTAAGCCAAACAAAATCTCTGACAGCCTACTTTGAAAATTACCAAAAGGAACACATTGGAAGGATGTCTTTGTGCCATATGGCATAGAGGAAGTGCAAAGGTCACTAATGTATGCGGGGCATGAAGTAACTGAGAAATGATGGGCCCTTACTGGCCAGCACTGGAATAGCCTGCATTGTAAGGATAGTGATAACACTGGATAATGATACCTTAGAAAGAATGTAAATATTAACTCTCCATACTGTTATACCCAAAAAATAATAAACAGGGTAGGAAGACAGCTTTTCAATTAGAATACCACCAAGTAATAAACAGAAAAGAAACAAAAAAATCACTATTGTGAAAATACTACAGTAATAATTTTGTAAAATTTCCTGGTGAGTTATAATGTTAATAGGTAGAAAGTACTCAGGAAAAGAAACTATTTCCATAGCTATAAACATATATCCCAATGTATTTTACTAACCTAACCTGAATATTTAAAATAGTAGTAACAAGAGTTTGGAGTCTATCTCAGTACTACTGCTGGTACTTAGCATGCACAAAACCCTGAGTTTGACCCTTTAAAGCGAAGCAACCAAACAAGTACATCTATACAGTGAAATAAGGCAGCATTTCCACATTCAATGAGTGCTCTAAGAAATGTCACAATAAGACACATCAAAAAGACAGGATGCCCTTGATACGAGGCACTGAGTAGATCCCATCACTTCATCAACAATCTTATTCAACACACGTGACCACATTCTAATTTTAAGAGCAGACCAATGGAATAGAAGACATTCCACTTAATCAAAATGTTCAGGCTCAGCAGGGACAGAGACAGCCACGACATGGCAACTAAATGTACCAGCCAGTATGGTATGCTTGACTAGGTCCCTGAAAAGAAATAGAGATTGGTGGCAAAGAGGATGGAATTTGAGTAAGGTTGAAAAATTACTGTGCCAGGATTATTTACACATTTCCTTAACTGTCATGGCTACATAAGATACTGACATCAGAGGAAGCTGAACAACATCTGAGAATTCTTTACACATTTGTGCAAATATTCTTTAACCTAAAGTGAACAGAATTTTAATGAATTCTAACAAAGCTCTGGGGAAAAGAGGCAGACCAGTGATGGCTCAAAGTGCTGTTGTCATGGCAACATCTCACTGTTAAATGTATTATGTACCCACACAGGCATTACTATATCATATCTCAATAAATCAAAAACATCTAGCTATAAACAAAATCTTTTTAAAAACATGTTGGGTTGGAAATAGAATAAAAACAGGATGAAAAAGAGATAACAAATAGGGTTGTATGTGATCTTACCAGGTTAATTAGTTGTGTGTGAACCACATCTTCTACCAAAACTGCTGTTTCATGGAGAGGCCTCCTAGCATCACCTAAAGAAAACCTGCAAGAGAAAAATAAGACATTCCATTACTGAGGCTGCAAGCCAGGTAACAAAAAAAAAATACATACTTCTCATTCATTGTAAGGATCAGCTATAGAAATAGGTTATTGTTCTCTACAACAATCCAACAATGCATTATTACTTCTTGATGAAAGAAATAAATGTCCCTTATAAATTGTATATCCCTAAGAAAGTATATTATTATCTGCATCCCTTCTTGGTTTACAAAGTATTTGTAAAGGGAATTTGCTCTGTCAAAGTACAAAGTACAAGATCACAGCTCACAATCACACATCACTTCAGCTCCAGGGGATCCAACATCTCCAGGCTCTGATGGTGCCTACATTATGGTTTGCTAACCACAAACTGGCAAACATGCATACAATTAAGGAAAAATAATTGAAGTACCATCAACCACATCACCATATAAGCATCAACTCATCTAACCATCATTAACACTGTCAATATAAGTGTAGAGCATAACATATAAAATATGTGATATAATAATACTGAAAATTGCTTAAATATTAAATCATATCACTTATGATCTTTGCCTACATACAGCACAATATAAAGAATGGTTTATATACAGAGACTCTTTCCCTTTTATTGATACAGCATGATGTATGGAAGTCTGATTTAAAGCTTGCTTAGGAGAAAAGAAGACAAAACAACTGAAGCACAATGAGAAGACTGACTCTCACTTGAAGAGAAGCAGTGGCCCTTTTATTTGTATTTGGGCATATATTTAACTCACAGCAACCTACAATCTGGAGTGAACAGACCCCATAAAGACAGGAAATAATTTGAAGAACCAATATGAAGCTGAGAAACCTATATCCAGTGATCCTAATGCTTTCCATATGGGAACTAGCAAACTATCCATCCTTCCAATGTCCCTTACCTGCCAAGGCTAAGCACAGAAAAGAAAGATCTTCCCTAAGAATTTCTAGCCAAACTAACATGAGACTCTACAGAAAACATATCCAATGGTAAAAGATGTGACATAATGCGGATGGTTGCTTTTTTTTTTTTTACTTCTTTTCAACCTACTGCTAAAAGTGTTAGCTAGAGCACCTAGAAGAAAAGAAACAAAGAAAAGAAACACCATCTTTGTTTATAGGACATATGATCTTACATACATCACATAAAGTATCCATCAAAAAAAAAATCAGAGGTAGAAAAAAAACACCACAAAGCTCAAGCAGCTCATGATCATTTACAGCTCTAGCTCCTTGGGATCCAGTGCACTCTTCAGGCCTTTCTTAGGCATCAGAAATGCATGATGTACACATATATACATATATACAAACACCCATAAACATAAAATGAATCTGAGGAAATTAAAGATCTGAAGAAAAAATCATACAAATATTTACCAACAATATAATCAATAAGAATAAAATTCAAAGTAACACTGAACCCAATAGGCAAAAGCCTTACCAACTAGAAACTACATGATCGCTGAGATTAAGGAAGCCAATGAGGGGGGAAGTCCTTCTGTATATATGTTGGTCTTATTGGATGATAAATAAAGCACTGTTGGTCAATAGGGAAGCAAGTTAGGCAGGACTAGGAGAGGAGGAGGACTGTGGGAAATGTAGTAAAGAAAGGAGTCGCCATGTGATCCCAGGAAGATAGGATGCTGAGGCTGGCATCCTCGATAAGTCTTTATAAAATATATAGATTAATAGTTATGGTTGATATTTAAGACAGAGCTAGCAAATACGAAATCCTAGTCATTGGCCAGCAGCACTGTAAATAATATAAGACTCTGTGTGTTGTTTGGGGCCCTGGCATTGTGGTGGGGCTTGTGCAGGTGATGGGAAGAGTCATCGTTACAAGCCAAGGCTCATAAAAAGTAAGTATATGAAGATGAAAGGAAATCTTTTTTCCATTTAGCAGAATACTGTTAACACAACAATACCGTCATTAAAACCCCAATGGTGGTGGTGGTGGTGGTGGTGGTGGTGGTGGTGGTATGTGTGTGTGGGGGGGGGTAGGTGGGTATGTATTAAACATAAATATAGGTGGGTATGTATTAAACATAAATGTTTCAGACAGAAACAACTGAAACATTTTATAAGTTTTAGGATTCCCAGTCCTGTTGCCGAGCCCTGTCAGTGGGCCTGTGGAAAGGCAGGGAGGGGCAGGGAGGGTACGACAGAGAATAGTTGCTCATTTCAGGGCAGATATGAAGCAAAGGGCAGTAACTAGAGGCCAGAGGCAAGAAGCACCCTTGAAAGGCTCCTAGTGACCCACTTCCTCCAATTAGGCCTAGCCTAACTCCTTTTTGGGGGGGTGGGGAGGGATCTTCTGGTAGGCTATTTACTTTCTGATTCCCTCAGTGAAATACCATGGACAAGGTCAGTTAGATAATACCAAATGGTCTTTTGAAATGCCTTCTGTCATACCAGAGGTAGGTTCACTGTCCCTGTATGCTCCTCAGTGCAACCAAGACTAACCCTCACACTCATGCTTGGGACCCAAGGACACATCTGTGAAAGTCATCAGGTAAGGACTCAGCTGGCATCATGGCTCCAAGTCAGAGGAGGAAAAGCACCCAAATGCCATAGCCACAAAAGATCGGAGCCCAGAAAAGCTTTTGTAGTTCACACGGTCTATTACACAATAGATGGGGCATTCAGTTATGATAAGAGAGAAACATCCCAGAAGTCAGGTGACCTGCTTAATCCCCACTGTTGCTCTGGAGTATGGAAACCAAACTAACTTCAGGTCTGAGGTTCCTCAACCCAGAGAAGACTCAAAGATGCCTTTTCAGTAGCAGATTTCAGTTCATGAGAACTAGGGCCCTAAGTCCTGAAACACCTATTTGAGTGAGGCAAAACCACGTGACAAAATGAAATCCTACATAATAAATTAAGCAATAATCATGAAATAAATAAGAAATGGAAAAAAACATTAACAAGAAATAAGTAACACAAACTGAAACACAACAATATAAACAATCTGAGAAGGGAGGAGTGTTAATTCATTTCTGATGTTGCAAGTGGAAGTCATTTCCAAGAAGCAACTCTTCCCTTAAAAAATTTACTCTTGAAGGCTGGAGATACTGCTCTAGGGTTTTATATTGTTCTTTTTAGCACATTTAGCAGGTCACTCATCTAATTCAAATAATTGTTTCCAAATTCTAACACTGATTACCAAGAGGAGAGCTGACTACCTTGAATTGAAAGCTCCTGAGAAAAGACAGTAGACTGTAGTACAGTTTGTGGCAAACAGCTGAGACAGCAACTGAAGAACTCAAGTACAAGAGTAAGTCTACTGATGTGCCAGGAACCCAGTCTGCAAGACAAGGATGAGAAGCATCGTGTGGAAATCTACTTGGATGCTGCATTGCTTTCAATATTTACCATGGCTACAGATGTTGATGTACACAAAGTATGGCATTATGCTGATGCTGTGGTTAACATATTACTGTCATCTGGGGAGTCATATTTTTTTTACCCTTAGCATTTGTATTTTTGGACATTTCCCTATGTCAGGTAAAAGATTACCTGGTAAAGGACACTGTGTGACAACTCCTTTGTTTAAAGGCGGCTTTGGATGATTTTCTGTCTCTCCCACCCAAGTTTCCTTTTTGCCTTCCAGGTCCTTGGTTGACTATACTTTCAATGGCCTGGTATCACTCTAATTCCCAGGGAGTGCTCTCAAGCGGAATGAGAGTGAACAAATGGGCTACAGCCCTAGCATGCAGCCCAGTCCACTAATCTGGCACTGGACAGAACATGTAAAGCATGAGCATAAGTTCATGTGATTCTCTCTACCACAGCATCTTCTGACACACCTTGAGACTGAATGCCCATTGTCCAAGTGGCAAATGGAGAGGTTTGTGCATGTTCAGTTATTTAGGGCAGTTAGAATTAGAAACGTAGGTCAATTATCCCTCCTCTTCCATTTTGATGTTTCTAAGATCACAATTTTTATATTTTCTTCTTCTGAGACATGAACTTGATTAACAAAGCATTTGTGAAAGCCAACATGATGGTTAATCCAATCTATTAGACCAAAATGTGGTGAAATACTGTTTATGATCTAATAAAGCCACTGAAGATCAGAATGCAAAGCTAGTCACAGCCATAGAAGCTGGGTGGTGGTGGTGGTGCAAGCCTTTAGCCCCAGCACTTGGGAGGCAGGCAGATCTCTATAAGTTAGAGGACATCCTGGTCTACAGAGCTAGTTCTGGAACAGGTAGAGCTGTTACACAGAGAAACCCTGTCTTGAAAACAAGAAATCAAAACCAAAATAAAACAAAATAAAAATCAAATAACCCAATTTATTTCTCAATTGAATGAATTTGAAAATATCCCAGTATTATTGTCTACAACTGAAATGTGCATTACCCTATTATGTGCTCTGAGATGTTCTCCAAGAAATAAATGTGGTCACCAATATACTTGCCATGTGCATGGTTATCTTTCTAAGCTATGTTAATTATACAACACTGAACATCAATTCAGGAACCGTGACTGGAGGAAAAGATGCCAAATGACTTAAAGCCTTAGGCAAAAGAATTCCAAATAAGCTGCAGCCTAAGATGCTAGAACTTAAAAGCCAAGTTCTTCAGTTTTAAACAATGGGACTATGATGGTAACAAGAGCAAACAATGGGGCTTTTAAAGAATTCCTTTACACATTCAACAAATATTTCTTATGTGTTTAGATCATGTCAGCCACTTGTTTTCTTATACTAGCTGAGAATTCTACAAACTGGAGAACTGATTCTTCTGACTAATAAACTAAGGACAGACTTTTCAGTCTCCATGGCATTAAGCAGCCACCACCCAAAGTCAACCAGGAAGGGTTCCTTTTAATAAACACATCCCTGAATAATGAACAGTGTGTCTTCTCATAGACTCTTCTGTAGAGGGTGTCAACCTCCAGAATGCCAATCCAGGACCCATACTTCTCACAACAGGAGATCCAGCATCTTCACCTACAAGAAACTTCCTATAAGTAAGCTCCTGGGAAGAAGCAATGGATTTGGTTTCCTGTACTGAACAATCTGAATATTTCTGACAGTGTTTGAGAAGCCTGCTCTCATGAACCTAATCAGACTCATCCATCTCCTTACATTTTTACATTTTTATCTTGAACTAGTTTTAACTGACAGATAAATTTAAAGACCGGCATAACGACCATTTGCATATATCCTATGATGTTTCTCATAGAATGACGGCATATTAGTACCTATGCATATCTCTCTCTCTCCCTCTCTCGCAACATTTAAACATACACACCTTAATCAATGTCTACTTTCTTTAAGGTACAAATATGCATTGAGGGATTCGCAAGTGCCTGGCATTATTATGTGTGCTGTGCCATGTAAACCTACCTACTACCCTCTAACCTGCCATTACCCTGTCTAGCCTACCTCTTGGGAAGATGCTCTCTACTTCAGTGGAATTCTGTTTCATTACCAACTTCCAAACATCAAGCTTAGATAGAAATATAAAATTCTACTTCCAAAACTTTGAAAAAGCATTGTTTTAAAAAAGTTCTCTTTTGCTTGCTAAAGAGTATTCTTAAAATCCAGCTCGAGATATTATTTACATAGCCTGCAAAGTTGATTGTTTAAGTAAACAATTTTATGATTTTTAAATAAACTTACAGAGTAGCACACCCATCTATACAATTCAGTTTTAGGACTTCTCCCTTGTATCCAAAAACTTTATGTCGTTGACAATAACCCTCTATTCCTATCCCCAGCCCAGGGCAATCTAGGAAAAGACCTAACTGACATCACCAGACCTCATGTTTCCCCTTCAAGGTCCAACGTTCCTCACTACTTAGCCTGTAGGCTTGTTGTATAGCCATTTCTTCAGAATTGAAATAGGCATTCCTGGAGGGAAAAGAGAGGATTCTGTACATTACCAGGCCCAGGGACTTGACAGAGTAGGGAGTGTCATAAGCTTGACCTCTACTGAGGGAACTGCCTGGTTACTATGCAGAGCCCCAGAGGGCGGCTTTCTTGAGCAGCCACAAACTTAGCTGCCTTGGAGTCATCTATGCTTTTCTAAGTACCTCAATAAACTCTCGGGTTCAGCAACCTAGACTAGGGGAATTATTTCAGCACCCTTTATAGAGTGAACAGAAATCTGTTTTTATCTCCCCAGGAAAAGGCACATGACAAGGTCTTGGTGTAAACGCTACAGCCTTGGGGAGTCTTTTCCAAAGATGATCACTATCAATTGTCAGTTTCATCATGGTAGTTTAGAATTCGTCTCTTATAAATTGAGGCCTAAACTTTGATTTGAATGCAAAAGTTCCTCACATTTTAATGAATAAATAACAGAAACAAAACAGCATTCTAGCCTATATGGTGAAGAAGTCAAATATATACAGTGGATACCACTGTCAACACTTCTGTGGACTATGAAGAAGTGAACTAGCTTAAGGCTGACTTTGAGCCAGTTATCAATTCTGTCCATAATGACATCACACAATATGATATGGGACACCTGCTGAAATTTCTACCCCATGCCATGGCCATGACATTACCCCATACAAAGACGAGTTATCTATGAACTGTGAACTCATCCAAATCCCTAACAATTAAGAGAACCAGAATTTTCGTGAGATTGGTAAATTTAAAGTATTTACTGGGTATGGTGGTATAGGCCAGCACTCTGGAGGCATAGACAGGAAGATCTCTGAGTTCAGGATCCTGTCTCAAACAAACAAACAAAAAGATTGTAAAAAACTGATTATCTTCTTGTTGTATGAATGTGGTTCTTTTGAGTATATGCCTAAGAGTGGAAGCAGAACTATTTGTAATAGCCAGAAACTGGAAGCAGCCTAGATACCCCTCAACCGAAGAATGGATAGAGAAAATGTGGTACATTTACACAATGGAGTACTACTCAGCAGAAAAAAAAATGGAATCTTGAAATTTGCAGGAAAATGGATGGATCTAGAAGAAACCATTCTGAGTGAAGTAACCCAATCGCAAAAAGACAAACATGGAATGTACTCACTCATATGTGTATTTTAGACATAGAGTAAGGATTACCAGCCTACAATCCACACTGCCAAAGAAGCTAATAAACAAGGAGGTCCCTATGGAAAATGGGAGAGGTTCAAGATCTGCTGAGCAAATTGGGAGCATAGGAAGAGGGGGGAGGGAGCTAGGAGAATGAGAAGGGGAGAAGAAGAGGGATGCCGAGGCCATGAGGGAGCAGAAAGTATGAGTCAGGGGAAGAATAGATGATAACAAGAATGGAGATATCATAATAGAGGGAGACATTTTTAGTTTACAGAGAAATCAGGCACTAGGGAAATGTCTGAAAATCTACACAGATGACACCATCTAACTATCTCAGCAACAGAGGAGAGGCTACCTTAAATGCCCTCCCCTGATTATGAGATTGATGACTGACTTATATGCCTTCATTCAGCAGCTGGTGGAAGTAGAAGCAGACACCCATAACTAATCACCGATCTGAACTGGAACCCAGATGCAGAGAAGGACCAGTGAAGAGCACAGAGGTCCAGACCAGGCTGGTGAAACCCACAGAAACAGCTGACCAGAACATCCGGGAACTCTTGCTCCCCAGTCTGATAGCTGGAATAACAGCATGGGACTGATCCTGACCCCAGGAACATGGATTTCTGTGAGGAAACCTCAGAAATCTATGGGACCTCCTATAGAAGCCCAATATTTATCCCTAGCATAGGTGTGGACTTTGGGAGCCCATTCCATATAGAGGAATACTCCCTGAGCCAAGACACCCGGGGGTGGGCCTCGGCCCTATCCCAAAGGATATGAAAGACTCTGATGACACCCTATGGAAGGCCTCACCATCCAGGGGGAGCAGAAAAGATATGTGACAGATAAGGTTTTAGTGGGGGGGGATGGGTGGGAGAAGGGAACTGGGATTGTCATGTAAAACAATCCTGTTTCTAATCCAAATAAAAAAAGTTGGGGGAAAAAAAAAAAACTGATCATCTTTACAACAGTGTTTCCTGACTAAACTCATCCTCTCCTCAATATTTTTAAAGGTGAAAAATTATGCCAAAATCCTAGTGTGGTTATAATACTTCTTATAAGTAGTGTTCTAGAAAAATACCAATAATAACTTACATCACTATTTAATTAATAAAACTTCCATGTATATATTTTTCTCCTGATAATTATTTTCACAAAAGCTGAAGTATTAGTCCTGCAAATTACAAGTGTGTGTAAATGAAGATATAAATGAGGAAAACACTATAGTAATTGTTGAATCACTAAAGAAATTTCAAAATTAATTATATAAATATCTGTGACTGCCAAAAGGAAAATACATAATGTATTCCAGTTGTAGTACATAATATATTCCATTTGCTTATTCAGAAAAGGATTCAATTTAAATCATGAAGCACACAAGGCAACTGTCTTTATAGAATATGTAAACTAGACAATGATCAGTCACTTTTGTTCAGAGAAAATAAAGAAAACATTTATCTCTAGTCTCAACAATATTTCTCAAACCAAAATGGAATTTAGTATACCCAGAAAAAACACAGTTTCAATTTATTCTCTGAACATGTATAAAAAAGTGATGACATGAGAAAGATGTTAAGATAAAATTATATGTTAAGATTCTATTGAGAATAAGCATACAGCATACATTAAATAATCTTTTGGTTTCATTTTAGATTATAGACCAGAATTTCAAATTTTGATATGTATAAATAACTCTTTATACAAGATTACACAAGCTATCATTAAAATCATTTATTAAGTTGTACCATCAAAAACCTTTTCTGTATTTTAACAAGCTTGCCATGAACATATGAAGGCATCTAAGTATACTAAAAATATCAGTAAAAACATATTGTTGTCCCTGGGAAATTGCAGAGTAATAGTTGCAGATTTCACATAGATACAAAGATGTGAGGACAATTAAAGTCCTTACGTAATACAAGTACAGTAGTTGCACATAGCCTGGACACATTCTTTGTGAGACCAGCTCCTACTATGTGAATATTACATAAGGAATTCATAGAATGCCTGAAGATGAATCCACAGATGGTAGCCAACTATCCTGTGTACCTAGCAACCCACCAGTGTCTACACAGAGTCATCATCACAGATACCAACTTTGAGGTAGCGCATTTGTAGTGATTTATATCAGGATAGTAAATCAGAACCTGGGTGAGAATCCTTATGGAACTATTATCACTTCATTCCAGATATAGATTACCCATGGGCACATATTCAATGGATGGCATCAAAGGGATCTCCATTTCCAGTATTCTTTCTACAAGCTTTACAAATGAACCCCTGACTACTTCATGATATGGTGTTCCATTGAAACCTTAGAGATCTAGGCTATTTCAACTTCTACCATGAGAAAAATGAAATTAGGTAAAAGATATCAGGAGCAGTATCCAACTGAGCAGCTTATAGTAGGTTTCTAGATGACATATTGACAACAACATATGGGATATGCAGAAATGCAAATCAAGTGTAAAGAGCACAGGAGCTGAATTAATGAAGAGGGGAGGAAAGAACACTGGAATATCAAACCCTTTCACATTAACTGCAAAAGGGAGGACAAATGGGCAAAGAACTAGCTTTCAGGTCAAATGTAAACAAATGGCTTGTTGAGTTTAGTGCTTCTCCCAGTGTTTAACATGGGCCTGATGAGATAGCTTTAGGATCTGCAGCAGCCACATAAAAACCTGGTGGGCATGGCATCAGTCTATAATCCCAGCCCTCAGGAGGAGGAGATAGGAATTCTGGGAGCAAGCTAGATACTTAGACTAAAATAAACAAGAGAGCTCCAGATTCAGAGAAAGACCCTGCCTCAGAGAACAAGGTGTAAAACACTAAAGGCAATCTGTGTTAACCTCAGGCCTGCACATGCACACCACATACAAAACAAAAATCCCAAAATGTTGTGTGCTTAGCCACATGAAATTCACTTTGCTTTTTAAAAGTCTTAAGAACAAATTGTAAAAATCCCAGCAGCTGATGAGAGGGAATGCAGAGGCTCACAGCCAAGTATCAGGCAAAAGGGTGCCCAGGTTGGAGGTCTCCATCAGATTCCTCCCCTTAGAGCTCTGGAACCCCATGAAGAGCCAGAGGGTTTGAAGACACCTGCGAGATAGGCTCAGGGAATCAAGTAAGCAGGGCTCATGGGGGCTAACAGATTGAAGCAGCAAATGTGAGCCTGCACGGGTCTGTGCTAGGTCCTCTGCATATGTTATGTTTGTTGGTCTGGTGTTTGGAAGGACTCCTAACAGTGGGATTTTCCCTTACAAAGTCTTAGTTAAAAAAAATAAATAAATCAAGTAAACATGAGGTCTTCTTATCAAAACCAAAATAACAAAAGTACTAAGCTAGGAAATTATGTTTTTACATACATAAGTTTCAACTTCAAAAGAGAAAATGGAGTATTGATAAGCTTACTGTTACTATATTTTCATATAAGTATAAGTTTCATATAAGTTGTCATCTTAACTAGGCTGATAAAACAAAATAGACTGCAACAATCCATTCCAAAAATGGGTCAGGGTGGGGTGGGGATTAGATAGGGAGAAGCAAACTAACAATGCTGCCTGTAAAAAATTTTACTACATGTTATAAGATTAACACAATAGAAAAAATGCTGGTGTAATTCAGTGTAACTATTTCAAATTTCTTAAAATCAAAAATGATTGAAATAGCTTCCTTTACAGATCTTTAAAAGTGCACCTGAATAATGATTTTGCAGCACATTTCAATAAGGACAAAGATTTTATTAAAATACTGACATAATGTTTTTCTTAATCTGTTTTCCATGGAAGCAATGGGCTATAAAGGAGTCGAAACAAACTCATGGATTTGTTAGGCACCCAACTTTATCAGCAGAACTTAACAACAAAGGTAAGTTTTAAGCCAGATGGTGGTGGCCCAGTCCTTTAATCCTAGCACTCCAGAGGCAGAGGCAGACAGATTTCTATGAGACCAAGGCTAGCCTGGTCTTCAAAGTGAGTGCAAGGACAGGCTCCAAAGCTACAGAGATTTCTGTCTCAAACAAACAAACAAACAAACAAAGGAAGCTCGTTAAGTTGTATAATCTTTGGGTCTGCTTAATTTCAGTGTGTGACTTTTCCATTTGTTTCCAGGCAAGAGCCTGTCCTGGCATTTACTTTGAAGAGATCTTCGTGCCTCTGCCTCAGGAGTGCTAGGATTAAAGGCATGCGCCACCACCACCCATGGCCCAAGACTATATTTTTCCTAATAAAGCAGGGGGAAACCACTGGGGAAGTACCATGGTGCCCTGGCCCCTGGGGGAAGTTACCTGATGCCATGCCCCTGGAAGAAGATCCCTGCAAGAAACAAACCAGTGATGAGAAAAGGAGAATTATCCTGTCCTAGGGATGAGCTACCTAAGGGACTAAGCAATACCAAGTGGTCAACTGTAAAAACACATACATAGAAATGTCAGTGAACAGACTGAGCAGGGTGCGTGAGTGTGTGTGTGTGTGTGTGTGTGTGTGTGTGTGTGTGTGTGTGTGTGTGTGTGTGTGTGTGTTTAAATCTAACACTAATAACTGAAGAAAAGGAGGACATGAGTTTGAGAGGGGAAGCCTTGAGGGGCTCTGAAGGGGGAGATATGGTATAATTATAGTATAAAATAAATAAATAAATTAGAAAATAAGTAAAATAAGTAGTGGACTTGGGGGCCGTAAAATGTATGTATTGTAATATGATGTAAATACAAAAGTAGAAACCCACTAAAACAAGAATAAAGCACCATGCAGGCAACTAAAGAGTAAAACAGCAGTATTTCTATTCCTCCAAATGGTGTTATTACTAAGCTGTAAAGAGGAGACAATTAGGAGTACTGTTGAAGATTCAGTTTTTTTTTAATTCAAGAATGTTTTCTAGGTGTAAATTCCATTTTGAATTTTGATTATTCTTTCAGACTCAGTGAACAATAACTGCCTGCAAATTGGAAGTTCTCAAATATGTTAATGATAAAACTCTGAGTGGAGTATATAGTTTCTAGATGCTTACATGTTTGGGAACTTGGGTTGAAAATCTGCTCATTAGCTCAGTTTTCTGACTATAGAGGTCAACTCCCAAAGTTTACCTGCCAAAACTGAAATAAGCTGTCTTTTCTTTTTCCTTTTTTATTTAAATTAGAAACAAGCTTGTTTTACATATCAATCCCAGTTCCCTCTCCCTCCCATCCTCCCCAGCCCACTACCAAGTCCCCTTTCTGCTCCCCAAGAAGGGTGAGGCCTTACATGGGGTATCTCCACAGTCTGTCATTCATTTGGAGTGGGACCTAGACCCTCCCCCATGTGTCTAGGCTGAGAGAGTATCCTGCTATGTGGAATGGGCTCCCAAAGTCCATTCCTCTACTAGGGATAAATAACTGATCCACTGCCAGAGGCCTCATAGATTGCTCAGACCTCCTAAATGACCACTGCTTTCAAGGGGTCTGGAACAGTTCTATGCTGGTTCCCAGCTATCAGTCTGGGGTCCAAGAGCTCCCACTTGTTCAGGTCAGCTGTTTCTGTGGGTTTCTCCAGCCTGGTCTTGCCTCCTTTGCTCATCACTCTTCCCTCTCTGCAACTGGATTCCAGGAGTTCAGCTCAGTGTTTAGCTACTTCCATCAGCTACTGGATGAAGGCTCTAGGATGGCATATAAGGAAGTCATCAATCTTGTTATTGGGGAAGGGCATTTAAGGTAGCCTCTCCACTATTGCACAGATTCTTAGTTGAGGTTAACCTTGTAGATCTCTGGACATTTCCCTAGTGCCAGATTTCTCTTTAAACCTACAATGGCTCCCTCTATTATATTATCTCTTTTCTTGCTCTCCTCTATTCTTCCCCTGACTCGATCTTCCTGCTCTCTCATGTCCTCCTCTCCCCTCCTCTTCTCCCCTTCTCTTTCTCCTAATTCCTTCTCCCCTCCCCCCGCTATGCTCCCAATTAGCTCACAATATCTTGTCCCTTTCCCCTTATCTTGGGGAACATGGATGTCTCTCTTATGGTCCTCCTTGTTTCCTAGCTTCTCTGGTAGTGTGGATTGTAGGCTGGTAAATCTTTTTTCTATGTTTAAAATCCATATATGAGTGAGTACATACCATGTTTGTCTGGTTGTGACTGGGTTACCTCACTAAGGATTATCTCTTCTAATTCCATCCATTTGCCTGTGAATTTCAAGATTCCATTTTTTTTTTCCGCTGAGTAATAGTCCATTTTGTAAATGTACCACATTTTCTCTATCCATTCTTCAGCTGAGGGGCATCTAGGTTGCTTCTAGGTTCTAGTTATCACAAATAATGCTGCTATGAACATGGTTAAACAGATGTCCTTGTTGTATGAATGCGCTTCTTTTGGGCATATGACTAAGAGTGGAATTGCTGGATCTTGTGGTAGACTGATTCCCAATTTCCTGAGGAACCACCATACTGATTTCCAACATGGCTGTATGAATTTGCACTTCCACCAGCAGTGGAGAAGTGTTTTCCTCACTCCATATCCTCTCCAGCATAGACTGTCATTGTTATTTTTGATTTTAGCCATTCTGACAGGAGTAAGATGGCATCTCAGAGTTGTTTTGATTTGCATTTCTCTGATGGCTAAGGATGTTAAGTACTTTCTTAAGTGTCTTTCAGCCATTTTAGATTCCTCTATTGAGAAATCTCTATTTAGTTCTGTACCCCACTTTTTAATTGGATTGTTTGGTGTTTTGGTGACTAGCTTCTAGAGTTCTTTGCATATTTTGGAAATCAGCACTCTGTAGTATGTGGGGTGGGCGAATGTCTTTTCCCATTCTGTAGGCTGCTGTTTTGTCTTGTAGACTGTGTCCTTTGCCTTACAGAAGCTTCTCAGTTTCAGGAGGTCCCATTTATTAATTGTTGATCTCAGTGTCTGTGCTACTGGTGTTATCTTCAGGAAATGGTCTCCTGTATGAATTCATTCAAGGGTACTTCCCACTTTCTCTTCTAAGAGGCTCAGTATGGCTGGAGTTATGTTGAGGCCTTTGATCCATTTGGACTTAAGTTTTGTGCATAGTGACAGATATGGCTCTATCTGCAGTCTTCTACATGCCAGCATCCAGTTATGCCAGCACCATTTGTTGAAGATGCTTTCCTGTTTTCTAATTGGGTTCTCAACTAAAAATGTCTACTACCTACTTGTGTGTGCACATTTACATACATGTACTATATTCTATATAGCAGTTTAATTCATCTTAACAACATTCTCTGATGCAACCCTGAATAAACCCACCCCTAGGTCTACATGCAGGTTGAGTACTCCCAAGTGCTTGTATGAGTTTTGCTTTCAGTTGGTCCAACATAAAACTGTACCTACATAACAGAATATATGAAATTCTAGAAAAATAAGCTTTAAATCATATACCTTTAAAATAAAATTTAAATATACTATTACATTTATTTAAGACTCATTTTAATGGGAGAGGGGGAAAGCTTACATTTCTGAAACAGGATCATAAAGTCTTTGTTGCAAATCCATAGCCCACCATAGAGCTACAGCAGAATATATGAGTAGGTCTAGTTTGTGGACGAATTCTGAAATCTGAATCGATTAGGTCATGAAATACTTCTCTTCTTTATTATATTTCCCAAGAATTAAAAAAAAATGTCAAAAATGCATTCTTAAACAAGCTGGGCAAATATAGGCAGCTGTACTGGATAGTTTTGTGTCAACCTGACACAAGCTACAGTCATTTGGAAGAGGGACCCTCAATTGACAAAATACCCACACTGGTCGGCAACCTGTGGAGCATTTTCTTGGCTGATGACTGATATGGGAGGCCCAGCTCACTGTGGGCAGTGTCACCCTTGTCAGCTGCTCCTGAGTGCTATAAGGAAGCAAACAGAGCAATCCATGGTGAACAAGCCATGAAGCAGCATTCCTCCATGTCCTTTGCTTGAGTTCCTGCCTCAAGTTGCTGCCCTGACCTCCCTTCATGATGGACTATATAGCTGTAAGGTGAAATAAACCCTTTTCTCCCCCACGTTGTTTATGGCCATGGTGTTTATCATAGAAATGAAACCATCAAGATACCCAGTAGCTCAGGATGTTACTGTCCTGGAAATAGGATCTTTACAAAGGAAAATTTAAAACACTGACATTAAAGTAGGTTTTAATCCAATATGGTTTTTTTGTATCCTGATTAAAAGGGGAAAACTGCACAAGAGACACACAGATTGAAAATAACGTGAACACTAAGAAGACAACGATGTGATTAGAGCCCAACAGCTTAAAGCCAAGGGATGCCAAGGACCTTAGTCAGACAGGAGCAGGAAGAACAAGCAGCTTCTCCCAGAATTTCTATGTCTACACCCATTTCTTCTATTTTTACTTTTTTGAGACAGGAACTCTTGAAGTCTATGCTGGCCTAGAAATTGCTATAGAGCCAAGCATAACCTCATGCCTCCACTTCACAAGTGCCATGTTTACAGGCATTGTCAACACTAAAGTTAAATCAACTTTCTATGTATGATACAGCTATGAACAAAGTCTCTTCTGCTTTCAAAACAAGTGTGCTACAGTTTGGTGAATGGCTAACAGTAAGAAGGAAAGACAAAGTCCTATATTGTTTTGGTGTGAAATGAAAACATCCTGAATGAAAGAGATGACTTACCTCAGTAACTAGGTCCTGGGTCCTCAGCATCCAAAAGGTATTATGGAACATTAATTCTAACTGGTCCTGAATAAGTCAGGTAATGATTTCTAAGACCAACTTCTTTTCAAACAGAGGGAGCATAGGTAAACAAAAAGTTTATTCAGATCCATGTTACTCTTGCTTTCTGTTTCATGATTAAGTTTGACATTAAGAAATGAAAGAGGGGTCTGGAGAGATGGCTCAGTGGGTAAAAGTACATGTTCTGAAAGCATGAGAACCTGAGTTCAAATCCCCATGGCCATGAGTACTGGTAAACCTCAGTGTATGGGGTCAGCAAGAGGTGGATACTGGAAGCTCACTGGCAGTGAATCTTGCAGAGTGAGCTTCAGGGTCAGTGACAGACATGGCCTCACCAAAAAAAAAAAAAAAAAAAGTGGAAAGTGATAAAGACATACAAAGTTCTTCTTTGGCTGTTGTATGAATGTTTCTATCCTGACAGGGTCCTGTAGCACTTGAGCCCCAAATAAACACACAAAGACTTATATTAATTATGAAATTGTTGGCCAGTGGCTAGGGCTCCTTATTGGCTAGCTCTGTCTTAATTATTAACCCATTTCTATTAATCTATGTATTTCTACGTGGTCTTGGCTTACCAGGGAACACCTGGAGTGTCCTCTCTTCTCAGACTCTACATGATGACTCTGACTACCTAAGTTTCCCAGCATTCTCCTCATCTCCTAGCCTTGCCTATAATTCCTGCCTGGCCAATCTGCCAATCAGTCTTTTAATCATTAACCAATAAGAGAAACATATATACAGAAGGACATACCCCATCATCTGGCCTCTATCTGTGTGTGCATACTTGTGTACACATATACCACACATACAACACACAAAATGTTAAGGAAATAAACTAAATTTTTCTTACTTATATTTTACATGTTCACTAAGTGGCCAGTTAGTAAGTTTGGGAGCAGAGCATCATTCTATCATGGGGTGAGGGAAGAATAAATGGGACACTGCTTTTACATTCTGTAAAAAGTAAGGTGAGACAGTAACATGAGCAACCTATAGTGGCTGCCGCATGGCCTTTTTTGTTATCATGTTTGGGAAACACTGACTTAAACTTTTCATATAATGTAGAACCTTGACATTGAAACAGACTCAAATTATTTGTATTATGTTTTAAGATAACATCTCTAAAGATGTGATCTCACCAGGTGTACAAAGACAAACAAACAAAAAGCCTACATTAGTTTGTAACTTGAGATTCTTACATTCCTCCAGAGGAAAAAGATTAACCTAGGCCATAACAGCCATTATGACACCTTGTTTTACTAACAATTATAAGATCCCAATTTACAAACCTTATATCGGGAATTGTTTCTAATCTGTCCTCCAGGCTCTATTTTCTATGATACATAGAATTAAAACATAATGGTTGTTTCTAAAGTAAGCTGTTAACCATTATCCTCAAATTGTAATGGCCTAAAATGTACTAAGACTAAAAACAAACAAATAAATATGACCTACAGCATTTTTTTTTTTTTAAATTCCTTGTATGGCTTGGTTCCCCCTTGGCCCTGCCCTCTGCTGAGGTGAGTGTTGACTCTGCCCCTGCCCCAACTCCCACCATCACCTCCTTGGATCTTTCTGGGCCTACTCCTGGCATAGAGTGGACCTGCCCAGACAGGGAGGACCTCCCTGAGTGAGGAAACATCTCACTCTTGGTTCACCCTCCACCCTCCAAACTTGTTTGAGTGAGGAGAATACCAGGAGAGGTCAGACCATCCAGAGTTGCAGACACAGAAGTCTTGGCCCACATACACCACTGAATGACAAGAAGAAATAGAGAGACACCACTGCACCCACTGGAAGAAGAGATGGGAAGACAACAGAATAAGAACACACTTAACAACAGAAAGACCAATATGACACCACCAGAATCTAGGGACTCCACACCAGCAAGACCTGAAAAAAACAACACAGAGGAAGAAGAAGAGATGGACCTTAAAATCTACTTTATGAAGATGATAGAGACCCTTAAAGAGGAAATGACAAAATCCCTGAAAGAAATAGAAAAAACAAACAAACAAACAAAAAATTTCAAGAATCCAAAGAAAGCCGAGTAAAAACAACCAAACAAATGAAAGAAACAATTGAAACAGTTCTAGGCTTGAAAGCTGAAATAGAAACAATAAAGAAAACTCAGAATGGGGGGATGCTGGAAATAGAAAGGCTGGATAAATGATCAGGAATTAAAGATGTAAATATAACCAATACAAGAGATGGAAGAGAGAATCTCAGTTGTTGAAGACTCGCTAGAAGATATACAGTCATCGACCAAAGAAAATCTCAAGTCCAACAAATCTCTAACACAAAATTAGAAATATGGGACAATGTGAAAAGGCCAAACCTAAGAATAGTAGGTATAGAAGAAGATGAAGAAATACAGCTCAAAGGTACAAAAAACATAGCCAACAAAATCATAGAAGAAAACTGCCCCAACCTAAAGAAGGATATGCCTATGAAAGTACAAGAAGCTTATAGAACACCAAATAGACTGGGCCACAAAAAGAAGTCCCCTCACCACATAATAATCAAAGCACCAAACTGACAGAATAAAGAAAAAAAATATTAAGAGCAGCAAAGGAAAAAGGCCAAGTAACATATAAAGGCAGACCTATCAGAATTACACATGACTTCTCAATGGGAACTTTGAAAGCCAGAAGGCCATGAATAGATGTCCTACAAACACTAGGGGAACATGTATGCCAACCCAGACTACTGTACCCAGCAAAGCTTTCAATCACTGTAGATGAAAAACAAGATATTCCACGTCAAAACCAGATTTAAACAATACATATCCACAAATCCAGCACTACAGAAAGTATTGGAAGGAAAACTCCAACTCAACGAAGATAACTACATTCACAAAAACATAGGCAATAGATAATCCCACTTTACCAACACCAAAATAAAAAAAGGGGGGGAAATCCACACATAATAACAGCAGCAACTGGGGCTGGAGAGATGGCTCAGAGGTTAAGCGCACTGACTGCTCTTCCAGAGGTCCTGAGTTCAATTCTCAGCAACCACATAGTGGCTCACAACCATGCCCTCTTCTGGTGTGCGGATACACATGGAAGCAGAATGCTGTATACATAATAAATAAAATCTTAAAAAAATAACACCAGCAACAACAAATCGAAAACAAACAACAATCAACAATCAGTGGACATTAATATCCCTCAATGTCAATGGCCTTAATTTGCCTATAAAAAGATACAGGCTAACAGAATGGATATGAAGACAGAATCCATCCTTTTGCTGCATACAAGAAACACACCTCAACTTCAAAGGCAGACATTACCTTAGAGTAAAGGGTTGGGAAAAGATTTTCTAATCAAATGGACCCAAGAAACAAGGTGGTGTAGCAATCCTAATATCTAACAAATTAGACTTCAAACTAAAATGAATCAAAAGAGAAGAAGAAGGGCATTTCATACTCATCACAGGAAAAGTCCATCAAGATAAAGTCTGAATCCTGAAAATCTATGCCTCAAATATGAAGGCCCCCACATTTGTAAAAGAAACATTACTAAAGCTCAAATCACACATAAAACCCCACACACTTATAGTAGGAGACTTCAACCCCCCACTCTCACCACTAGACAGGAACACCAGACAGAAACTTAGCAAAGAAACAAAGGAACTAACAGAAGTTATGACCCAATTGGGATTAAAAGACATCTATATATAGAACATTCCATCCAAATGCAAAAGAATTTACCTTCTTCTCAGCGCCACATACTCTAAAATCGACCACATACTTGGCAACATAGCAAACCTCTACAGATAAAAAATAATTGGAATAACCTCCTGTATCTTATCAGACCACCACGATTTAAAGTTAGAATTCAACAACAACACAAATTGCAGAAATCCTACAAACACATGGAAATTGAATAACACCCAATTGCACCATTCCTGAGTTAAGGAAGAAATAAAAAAAAGAAATTAAAGACTTCCTAGAATTTAATGAGAATGAAGACACAACATACCCAAACTTATGGAACACTTTGAAAGCAGTGCTAAGAGGAAAGTTCACAGCACTAAGTGCCCACATGAAGAAACTGGAGAATAGTCACACTAGAGAATTGATAGCACAACTGAAAGCTCTAGAACAAAAAGAAGCAAACTCTCCCCAGAGGAGTAGACACCAGGAAATAATCAAACTGAGGGCTGAATCAATAAAGTAGAAATTAGGAAAATCAATCAATGAAACAAAGAGTTGATTCTTAGAGCAAATCAACAAGACATACAAACCTCTATCCAAACAAGCCAAAAGGCAGAGAGAGAGAGAGAACATGCTAATTAACAAAATCAGAAATGAAAAGGGGGATATAACATCATACAGTGAGGAAATCCAGAGAATCCTCAGGTCATACTTTGAAAACACGTACTCCACAAAATTCGAAAATCTAAAAGAAATGGACAATTTTCTGGATAGGTATCACTTACCAAAACTGAATCAATAACAGATAAGCAATTTAAATAGACCTATAACCCCTAATGAAATAGAAGCAGTCATCAAAAGTCTCCCAACCAAAAAAAGGGCCCAGCGCCAGACGGCTTCAGTGCAGAATTCTACCAGGAATTCAAACAAGTGCTAATACCAGTACTCCTCAAAATGTTCCACACAATAGAAGTAGAAGGTTCATTGCCAAACTCTTTTTACGAGGCTATAATTATCTAGATACCCAAGACACACAAAGACACAACTAAAAATGGGACTTCCTGAAACTGAGAAGCTTCTGTAAGGCAAAGGACACAGTCTACAAGACAAAACAGCAGCCTACAGAATGGGAAAAGACATTCGCCCACCCCACATACTACAGAGTGCTGATTTCCAAAATATGCAAAGAACTCTAGAAGCTAGTCACCAAAACACCAAACAATCCAATTAAAAAGTGGGGTACAGAACTAAATAGAGATTTCTCAATAGAGGAATCTAAAATGGCTGAAAGACACTTAAGAAAGTACTTAACATCCTTAGCCATCAGAGAAATGCAAATCAAAACAACTCTGAGATGCCATCTTACTCCTGTCAGAATGGCTAAAATCAAAAATAACAATGACAGTCTATGCTGGAGAGGATATGGAGTGAGGAAAACACTTCTCCACTGCTGGTGGAAGTGCAAATTCATACAGCCATGTTGGAAATCAGTATGGTGGTTCCTCAGGAAATTGGGAATCAGTCTACCACAAGATCCAGCAATTCCACTCTTAGTCATATGCCCAAAAGAAGCGCATTCATACAACAAGGACATCTGTTTAACCATGTTCATAGCAGCATTATTTGTGATAACTAGAACCTAGAAGCAACCTAGATGCCCCTCAGCTGAAGAATGGATAGAGAAAATGTGGTACATTTACAAAATGGATTATTACTCAGCGGAAAAAAACAATGGAATCTTGAAATTCACAGGCAAATGGATGGAATTAGAAGAAATAATCCTTAGTGAGGTAACCCAGTCACAAGGAACTAGGAAACAAGGAGGAAACAAGGAGAAGAATGCATGGTTCCCCTGAGAAGGGGAAGGCAACAGGATCTCCTGAGCTTATTGGGAGCATAGGGGGAGGGGAGAGGGAGCTGGGAGAAAGAGAGGGGGAGGAGGGGAGAGTAGAGGAGAAAATGGGGGAAAAGGAAGTCTGAGTTGGGGTAAGAATAGAGGAGAGCAGGATGAGAGATACTATAACCAAGGGAGCCAATTATAGATTCGAGGAGAGATCTGGCCGTAGGGAGATTTCCAAAGATCTACAAGGATGATGCCAACTGGCAATCTAAGTAATAGTAGAGAGGCGACCCTAAATGCTCTTCCCCTATAATGAGACTGATGACTAGCTTATATGCTATTCTAGAGCCTTCATCCAGTGGCTGATGGAAGTAGAGGCAGACACCAGCAGCTAAACACTGAGGTGAACTCTGGAATCCAGTTGTAGAGAGGGAGGAGTGATGAGCAATGAGATCAAGACTGGGCTGGTGAAATCCACAGAAACAGCTGACCTGAACAAAGGGGAGAGCATGGACCCCAGACTGATGTCTGGGAGGCGAGCATGGGACTGATCCAGACTCCTGAATGTGGATGTCAGTGAGGAAGCCTCAGCACTTTATGGGGCCTCTGGTAGCAAGTAGATCAGAATTTTTCCCTGAATTAAGAAAGGACTTTGGGAGCCCATCCCATGTTGGGGGATGCTCTCTCAGCCTGGACACATGGGGTAGGGCCTTACCCTCCATAGGGAGCAGAGGGGTGATGGGGTGGAGAGTTGGTGGGGGTGGTGGAGAAGGGGAGGGAGAGGGAGCAGGGATTGACATGTGATGCAGGCTTGTTTCTAATTTGAACTAACAAAAATATAATTAAAAACAAAATCCCTTGTATGTAAGTTAGAGAAAGCCCAGGAATAATTTAGAGATTCAGATACCTTTGAAAGGAGGTATAGTCAGTCAACTATATGATCAAGCATGCAGGCTTAACACTGTCACCTTGTCATGATATAGAAAAGCCTATCCAGAGTCAGGATGTCATAAAGACAGCAACTCTTGCTGGCAGTATGGCCCAATACTCAAAATCCCTTATATCTCCTGACACCATACAGGTCCTAGGGAAAACTTCCCATATGGCTCAAAACAAAGACAGAATGTCACCAGGTATGTAGTTGTTTTACTGCACATGGAAATGGGCACTGCTCTGGGTAATGGAAGATTAAATGGCAGGAATGATGAGGGCCTCAAATCACTTCACCAGCATAGATATAACAGACTACAGCACCTTTTTCATATGGTGCTAATTATCCATTCTCTTGCTTTGCTTTTTGTTTTGACTTGTGATTTGAGATAGCATATAGACTTCCATTAATAAACTTCTTATAAATTTTGGTGGGCTTTCAACAAACTAATTACAAGTAAGATCTCATTCTATCACAGATTCTCTCTCTCTCTCTCTCTCTCTCTCTCTCTCTCTCTCTCTCGTGTGTGTGTGTGTGTGTGTGTGTGTGTATGTGTGTGTGTGTGTGTGTGTGTGTGTGTGTGTGTGTGTGTACACATATATAATTTAAAAGAGTAATATGCTGGGAATCTTTAGATTAAAAATATCAATTACTATGTACCCTACAGTATCTTTAAGCAGATTATCTATCCTGATTTAAGAGATTTCCAGTAAAAGAAAATCCCAAACGATATTACTGTTTAAATCAAAAGTCATTTCCAGTTTATTTGTGTTTCATCCATTAAAAATATTTTCAAAAAGGAGATCTGCATAATGCTGGCTGGAATTTCCAGAAGATCTTAGAAACACGACATCTCATTGGATGAAGTTGCAAGCATCTGCCTTATGTCTGAATTCAGATCTGCCTATGCCATGTAACCTGGATGTGCACGTTTATGCTTCAGGGCTGTTTAGCAAGCAGAGCGACTGAAACCCTGCACTGAACTCTCCAGTGTGCAAGGGAGTGAATACCCACTGGAGAAAGCCCTCATTTACAGGGTGGCCCATTTAAGACGTTCCCATTTAATAACTCGGCTGTGCACAGGGCCTCTTTTAAATAGGCCACCCTGCATGAAGCTTCGGTCCAAGATAAAAAATGTCCTCCCTTGAGAATTTTTAAAAACCAAAAACACTGTAGGTTTAGTGGTTATTTTTAAGGTTTGAGATGGTTTCTTTGGACTCCTTTGGAACTGAAAAAAAGATGGATACACATTTAAAAATGAAATGTTACAACCACACATCTGTAATGAGAACTGGTGCCAGTGGATATTTTTAAAACAAATTAAAACGGTCCATTTTTTTTTTTTAAAGTTAGGCAAACAGCTGCTGCACACACAGCTCACAGTAACTAGTTTTCAGCAAAACATCACAAGGAATTTCCTAATGAAGATTTATAGGATGTTCTGAGATTGATAATTAAAGACTCCCCCAAAAGATAGGAATGACAGCATCAGGGATGTGAGGGTGAAGGGTCTGCCCTCTGAGTGAAGGACAAGTAACTTAGAATAGAAGATGCATGGCAGTCACCACAGACAGAAACTCTGGTAACAACAGGCCTAGAGAGAAGCTTTTCTGGGGACCTTTTCCCTCTTTGAGTCAAGGGCTTTGAAAGAAAACCACAGTGCTTCACAATGCACATGTCCAAATCTGAACTTCTAATATAGAAGAGGATGGTACAGAGAGAAAGGGAAAAGCTGTCTTAAGAATACTCTGACAAAAAGATGGCTCGCAAACACTTTGCCCGGTTCACTTTTCTTCCAGGACCAATACCAGCAATAACAGAAAGTGTAAGATGAGGAGTGTCAACTGTACCTGACACTCTTTCTAGGAGCCCACATTATTACTTCATTTAATCTCACTACAACATTGAGGTAAGTAATGAGACTTCCATTTTACAGATGGGGAAAATGACACACTAAGGTATTACATAGTCTGCACAAGGTACACACATAGAAACAAAGACACACACACACACACACACACACACACACACACACACACACACAGTGAGAGAGGGGGGGTGGTAGTGTTGCATGTCAAAGTGAGACTAGTTCTAGAGTGAGGACCATTAAGTGTAGAGGGCATGAGGTCCCTGTGTTCACACAAGGTACTTGTGCTCACAGGAGGTCACTGTGCTCACATCATGAGGTCCTTGTGCTCACAGACAGGCACTAGGGAAATCAGGAATGTCAAACACACATTGTCTTTTCAAAGGAAGAGACGTATAACCTGTTTTCTGCCCAGAAGGCTGGGAGTGAATGTGATTAATACCCTGGTGGCCTGTGCATTATCTATATGGCCCGCACACTCAGCTCCCACAGACTCTTATTTTTATCTCTGTCATCTCCCCTGACCTTACTTTGAACATTGTTTTTCCATCCCTAGAATACATTTTTATGAAAGAGGTCACATGTACTTTACTAAGGGTTTAATGTAGTCATGCCTTGAACTTTATCCTGCAAATATAATTGAATTAATTGTCACCAAGAAATTTGTTTCCAAATTCTGCTGTGCTTTAATATACCTGAAATAAACTACCCAGGGTCAGATTCTTGAGTCATTTTTGTAACACGAGGATCATTACTCTGCTGGTGTGTTTGCAGAGTCCCCTACCCACAATTAATTCATTCTCTATCTCAAAAATGAACTAGAGCACCAAACCCATGATGATACCCCCGAGACACACACACACACACACACACACACACACACACACACACACACACACACACACACAGTACCTCTTTGCAAGTATTGGATTCCGAACATGATCTATTCAAGCCACAGTCAGTGTCTACTTCAAACATACTTCGCAGACCCTTTTACCTACAGGTTCCACTTCGGTGGAGTCGCCTAATATCCTAGCTAAAACATTCTAAAGCAAAGAAAGAAAAGAAAAAAGGAAAGCTGAATTTGCACTCACCACATACAGACTTTTTTGATTTCCTGGTCATTATTCCCTAAACAATATAATTACTAATATAGCATATTAACACATCACTATATTACAATAGATATAGTAAGAAATCAAGAGATTATTTAACCTATACAGGAGCATATGTGAGGATTATATGTAAATACTCTGCTCATTTTCCTTAAGAGTCCTTAACATCTATAGATTAGGGCAACAATGGGGATCCTGGAAACCATCCCCTACTGATACCAATGGACAAACTTTGCAGCACATTCATTCAACACACATTTACTGAGCACCACTTGCTTCATTTACTCTTCTAGGTTCTGTCACCAAGGAGAGGAAGAGACTAAATTTTATCAGAATGATCACACCTCTCAGGATGTAGAATGATTCTGAACAAAAGATACACATTTACTTGTGCCAGCCACAAAACAATGGGGATGATCAGGATGATCTCTTTGCTATACAAGAATCACCTGATTAAGTTCTTCAAAAACTGCCAAGGAGCAGAAAGAGGAGTGGGTGAAAGTGAGGACACAAAAGAGAAAGCAGTACTGGAGGGTCAATCAAATGACCCCCATCATCAAAACACCACTAGATTTACAAGATGGAGACAAGTAGTGGAAAAGCTGAAGGGAGAGCATAACCCTACAGATAAGGAAATCACAGAAAAGTCAGGAAAATAAGAAAGGATAGTCATAAATTACGGAGTACCTTACTATACTTTAATTTCAATTTTAAAGATTAAAATGTTCACTACGTTACCACATGCTTATCGGAATTATATATGTCTTCCTTCCTGAAATGTTGGTTCAAATCTTTTGCCAAGTTTTATTGGTTTACTTAACATTTACTGATAGGGTGTAGAAGCTTTATATATTACACTTCTGTTGATGGACGGATGGACCGACCCCCCCCCCCACACACACCCTCGGCTTTTGTCAGAAACAGGCATTGCAAAAGTTTGTTACAAAGGTATCTATCACTCAATCACCTTGTACATTTGCAGAAAGGAACTGGGTTTATTTCTGGGTATGTTGCTTTCACTAATCCACCTGTCTATCCAGCTGCCAGTCCCCTTCTGTATTGATCCTGTACCATTTTACTTTGTGAGTCTTGAAACCAGATACTATAAAGCCCAAGATTTTGCCCACTTTGTGTGTGTGTGTGTGTGTGTGTGTGTGTGTGTGTGTGTGTGTGTGTGCGCGTGCGTGTATGTATGTATGTATGTATGATGTATGTATGTATGTATGTATGTATGTATGTATGTATGTATGTATGTTTATGTGTGTTTTCTAGCTAATGGGTTCTGGGAACTGAACTCAGTTTAGCATGGTTGGCCTTTCTTTACTGGACTATCTTGTTGGTTCTAATTTTGCCCTTCCTTCAAAACTTTTGGCTATGTTTTATAGAACAGGGGTGGTAATTTATTTTCTTTAACCCCATTGCAATTTTAATTTTGTAATAAATATAAACCAAATTGGAAAGGGCTGGCAAGAAATTTAAATAGAAAATTCTTTCTCTTCAAAGTCATATGGTATACCTATGGCTCAGATCTTTGATGCATTCTGAAGATGTGATAAATGATACTATACTAAGGTTCTGAATTCCACACTGCTGACTTATATGAAGACAATAATTCACATCCAATTAATGTACCCTGTGATAGTATCATTTTTGGTTAGGTCTAGCATTTTTTAAAGATTTATTTATTTATTCTATGTCAATTGGTGTTTTGCCTGCATTTATATCTGTGTACAGGGAATATGACCCCTGGAACTGGAATTACAAACAGTTGTAAGATGCCATGTGGGTGCTGGGAATTGAACCCAGGTCCTCTGGAAGAGCAGCCAGTGCTCTTAACCACTGATCTATCTCTCTAGCCCTGTGGTCCAGCATCTTTTAAAGCATTTTCTATGTATAAGATCTTATTTTCTACATACAAAAATGACTGTCTTCCTTTCCAAAGGGAATGCTTGCTGTCTGACTTGCCTTCCTGCATTGTGCCTGAGTTTCAGTCTTACAGATAGGAAGAACTGAATCTGTATTAACTGTCATATGGTGGCTCTGGCCTTCTTAATTGTTTTTAGTAGATTTGCGTTTATAACTTATTGATGTAGTCTACAAGTTGACTCCTGCCTTCTATGGGCTTGACTCTAAAGTGCAAGGATGATGGGACATTTGTCTGTACCACATCTGCATTTGAGTATAAATACTCACCACTGAAGGTAATTTAAGGTACCTCTTACCCTTTGAACTTTTAAGTAATTTTCTACTGGATACTTACATTACCAGAAGGGACAAAGTGTATTTACAAAGATTCCTGTGAGTACAAAGAAAGAGGGAAGAGTATGAAGCAGGTGCCCAAGGTTAGTGTCTCAATGCTAGTACTGTCATATCCACAACCCCTGCCTAGGTCTTTTCTTCTGAGAGAAGAAAACTTTCCTTAATCACACCCAAGGGATGCTGGGCTATGTCACATTGAAAACATGTTTTAGACTCTAAAGTGCTATAATTTAAAACTAAATGTCTTGCTCTTCCACATGCATTAAAATAAGCAGTGTTTACTTCTTAATGCTCTTTATGATTTTAGGGTGATGCAGATGGAGTTTTCTGTCCCACCTGGTCCCACAGCTGTTTAGCACCAAATAAACACACAAAGACGTATATTAACTATAAATTGTTTGGCCAATGGTTCAGGTTTCTTATTGGCTAGCTCTCTCTCAGTCATTAACCCATACCTATTAATCTATGTATTTCTACAAGGTCTTGGCTTACTGGAGAATGCCCAGGCACCCTATCTTCCTGGTAGCTGCATGGTGTCTCCCTGGTGGCTCCTCTTGTGTTCCTCTTCCCAGAATTCTCTCAGTCTGCTAGCCTCACCTATACCTTCCTGCCTGGCTGCTGGCCAATCAACATTTATTCATCAATCAATAAGATGAACATATATTCACAGCATGCAGGGCATCCCACATCAGGATGATTTACAAAGTTTACAGTCAATCAAGAAGTTGTTTTCTCTAATTATATCTCTTATATAGAACTGAGTTTAGCTATGTGTTTCACGCCTACAAGGTAACCACAATACTCCATTTAGTCATGGTTTCTACTAAAAATTAAAGTAAAAGCATGCATATTAATACCTTACATGTCAGTTTTGATGAAGAAACAATTAAAGACAAATTGCTATATATAAGCCCAAACCACAAATGGCTCTTTATAAAGTTTATAGCTTTCCCCCTTCCCCTCACAGATATCCTTGAAAGTAAGAAATGATCTCTATTTTAATCATAAAGTTAAATTCAAACAAATGGCTGGTTAAATAATCACTATACACTGGTCCACAGAATTACAGGGGGCAATAAAAAAATCTCAGAAGATAAAGCACTTTTCTAAAGATTCTAGCAAGTTTCAACTGTACAGAAACATCAAATGGTATTTCTTAAACACCCAGCATGACAAAATTTCTGATTACCATAATTTTAAACGTGGAAGCTAATCAGTGCTATTCTTGTTTCGTTAATATTTTATGTATTTGCTGGCTTGATTCTACATTTTAACTGCTAGTGACAGCATTTCATATGTTGAAACATGTTAAAACACAATAATTTTCACTCACCCCACTGACTATTCCTTATGTATTCATTTCTCAGACATGATAGTAGAATCTCAGTGAAGAACTTAAGTCTTCCTACCACTTTTCCCAGATACTTTCTATTAGTGACTAGATAAGAGTATTAAATGAGTAAGCCTTAATTTTCTTTCTTGGAAAACTCATCTTTCTGGGATAGAAAGATGCTCAGTGAGTAATTGGGCCTGATGCCCTGAATTTCATTGGAAAACATACATGGCAGATGGAGAAAACTGACTGACATAGGCTGTCCTGATCTTATCACATACGTCATTGCACATGCATGCACAGATACACAATAAATTGAAAACATCTTTCTTACCCATTTTATAAGAATCATATGAAGTTCAAAATTCTTTGTAAGCTGCAGAAGGATCCATATTAAGCTTCCATAATTATGACAAATTTACACTATTTGATGACAGACAAAAAATATTAAATAAAAACTCATTGTTTACAATTTTATTTCTCAAAATTTTATTTTAGAAGATTTAATTAAATGTACTTATTACCTAAAATATTTGGCATAGGTAGTAAATATATTATCTTCTAAAACACTGTTCTAAAAATTCTAAAATTAAATGAACCAACATTTTGTGTCACTGCCTGGCCTGTACAACAAGGATGACAAAGTTTTAAACACCAGCTGGCTATAAATACACAAAAGTAATGTTACAGAATTCCATGACTTCTAAACAACAAAATGAACTTTCTCTGTGACATACAAGTAAAAGAAACGGTACTATTAACAAAGGTTTTCAACTTCAGAAAATGCCAAAGAAACATTGATCTGGAACTTCATGCTAGCAACAACACAGTTAGTCCCAAATATAAAGATTGCCTTCCAGTGACAGTTGGAAGGAGGGCAGGTCAGGAAAGGCATTCTGATAGACACAGTAATTTAGGGACTCAGGAACATCACAGTCAGCACTTGGTATCACCTTGAAGACTGGCATCCTGCACACAAATGATGAGATAAGAGAATGTATGGTAGATGGCAAATGATGCTGTGGGCATAGAAACTACTTCTGACATTGGGCAGTACTAATATACTAATCAAAAATTAGTGGAATCTGAGAAATTGACTTTGCTGCTAAGAAAGAAAATGGTTTAGTGATTACATGAGTTTGATACACCATTTGGAGACATCCAAAATACAGATTAAAAAAGAAAAACATTTGGTACTCACTCCACAGAGTAGGGGGTGTGGTCAGAGGCAGACAAAGGGCGGCTTCTTCAAGGCCTCTCCACTTTATTTTTTAGGATGGGGTTCTCTTGCTGAAACCAGAGCTTGCAAATTCTACTAGACTGGCTGGCCAAGGAGCCCCAAGGAATCCTGTCTCCACGTCACTAGCACTGGGACTGTAGGTGTGAGGCCCAGCTCTACATTTACATGGATACTGACACAGATCCTCAAGCCTTGGCAGCAAGCTTTTTACTGGCTGTGGTGGTTTGAATAAGAATGGCCCTGACAGGTTCATATATTTGAATGCTTCTCAATGCTCGTCATCAGGATGTGGCACTAAGTGAGAAGGATTAGCCTTGTTGGAGTAGGCATGGACTTGTTGGAGAAACTATGTCACTGGAGGTGAGCTCTGAAGTTTCAAAAGTTGAAGCCAGCCCCCTCCCTCACAGGTTCACAATGTAGAACTCTCAGCTATTTCTCCAGCACCATATCTGCTTGCCATGCTCCCCACCATGACAGGCAGGCCCTCAGTTAAATGCTTTCTTTTACACAAGCTGCCTTGGTTATGATGTCTCTTCACAGCAACAGAACAGTGACTAAGACTCCAACTGAGCCATTTCCCTGCACCCTCTCCCAGTCTTCTTTGAGCCTTCTTTGTCTCAGTAAATAATGAAAAGCACTAGCTAAAATAGTACTTGGTAGTGAAACACAGGAAAACTTCCACTGAGGTTGGGAACAAGCCATAGCTACCTACTATTAAGACTCTTACCACCAGAGTAAACAGAGATCCTCATTATAAGAGGTGCCAAGGATGAAAAACATGTCAGAAAACAAAATGTCAACATGTGCATAGGATAAACTGTTCACTCTTAAGGGAGAAATAACGATTGCATCAAGTATCACGAGTATAATTTAAGAACACAGGAAGGAGGTCACACATATGAATACCTAAAAATTATAGCTTTCATATTTATCACCACTGACAATAACAAATTTCATAAGAAAATACAAAACATTACAACAGAAACTAAGAAATGCACCAGCTGTATAGGAAACTTTTATAATATATATGCATGTTTTTAAAAATACCAGAAATGGAAAATCATATACTACACTTCCTTGTACAAAGATGTGATAAGTCCTTGGTTGTAGCAAATGCATCAACCCTGCTTTCTTACTCATAAATTCAAGACATAAATATAAATTGGAAATGAATCTGGAAGAGACAATGAAACTGGCTAAGATGTAGGAGGCTATAACTTTCTATGGTGTATCAGAGTGAACTGCTCAAGATTCAGCATTCAGACAGAACAGGTACTTGTAATGGTGTTGCACCCATTAGTCATTCCCACTCTGCATCATATTGTTTGGTTCACATTAAGTGATCCAGACACATCTTAATATTTCTAAAATGATCCAGTACACCACAGCATAACGCAAAAACCCAAATCATGGCTTCAGCAATCAGATCTGCAGGTATTCAAACTATGATGTGTGGTAAAATCACTTCTCCAAATTGATAGTCAGTGTTTTTAATCCCACTAACCACATAATCCATCCATTCCTAATTGGATTTCTGAAGCCATGATTGGGTTTTTGGGTTATGTTGTGGTGTACTGGATCATTTTAGAAATATTAAATGTTTCTGGATCACCTAAGGCCAGGCACTGGTGGCGCACACCTTTAATCCCAGCACTTGGGAGGCAGAAGCAGGCGGATCTCTGTGAGTTCTAGGCCAGCCTGGTCTCCAGAGCGAGTGCCAGGATAGGCTCCGAAGCTACACAGAGAAACCCTATCTGGGGGAAGAAAAAAAAAAAAAAAAAGACTGACTTGATAGTGTAAAATGTGGAAAGTAAACAAAAGCTAGTGTTATGACTTTGCTTTTAACTACTGTGATGTCAATAAGCATCAGAAACAAATATTATTTCCAAGAAGCAGTGCATCTCAACAACAGCAGATAAATCCCAGTGGTGCTGGGCTTATTTTCCTGCCCCAGGTGCTGGCTAACTCAAATGTTCCCTAGAACTGGTTCCTACATTTTTTGCAAGTCATCCCAACTATTGTTCAGGAAGTTCTCCTCATTCACACTGTTTACACGGCTCTCTCTCATCAACCCTGACACATGGAATAGTCCACACAGCAGTGAGGACTTTCAGCTTTAGTTTCCTATAAACAGTTATGCAAAAGATGACTTCAAATACAAATACTGACAACACCAATGCACCCCCCATCTCTTTAAACACTAGACCTTCCCTAAGATCATTGCATTTTCCTTGTTAAATTATCTTAGAGACTGTGAAGTTTTGAGAAATAATTCTGATAAAAAGAACCTCACCAAATTACCGTTACATTATTTTTACTGATGACTGCTCATGGAGTCCCAAATACCTCAGGGTATGCTTTAAGAACATAGGGTAAATCTGTAAATTTGTAAAAGCACACTAAAGAATCTCCTTTTCTTGGAGATTATATCTACTTTGCAAAATGATTCAACAGTAGTTGTCTACAGAAGGGTTGGTCTAGAAATTGCTATAACTGTAAGAACAGAAACAATTTCATTCACAACAAAGGATAGACAATAGTATTAGTATTGCCTCCTTACAAAAAGGGGGTTGGAGATAGTATCCAAAAGTCACTTGATTTACCCGAGAACCTAGAGGCAGTTAAGTGTTTGAATCTCAGTCTGAGTCCACACCCCGAGCTCTTAAAGAGCAAGTATCTCCTCCTGTTCAGATACAACTTGAATAACAGTGGAGCAAAGAACAGACATCTTACAATAGTAAACACACACATACACATGCACCCATGTACACATGCACAAGCACACACAAAAAAAAAACTCTACACACACATACACTTGCACATATATATTCTGAACACAAATGCACGCACACACGCTTAACCATTATAGCTTTGATTGCTTACTTTGCCAGTTCTATTTAACTTTTTAGTCTGGTTATGACAAATTCAAATTGAAATAATCTGTCAAAGCTCTAAACTTGAGGAATAAATGAACACATGCATTTCCAGTGTAATCTGGAGTATGAACCAATTGGAACTCTTTATTCCACAGCAGAACTCTTCCAAATATGCAATATTCAGAAGGGAAAGATGATGGCCAAGCAATCCTGAGCTTATTATATTTTACATTTCCATCATTTTAGATCAAAAAAGTAAACCTTTACCAAGCATTTAGTTGAAATGCTAAGGCAGATCTACTCCTGATGTATAGTACAGCAAGAAACCCATGATTCCTTCAAACACACAGCTTGACAAAACTGCTAGCAGCACTGCTGTCAGCCCCACCACAGCCAAGCCCTCTCAGGCAGAGCAACCTTGGAGGTGCACTAGCACAAGCATATGGAGGTTGTGTCCAGTGAGGACAGGACCGAATGTGATAAATGTTGCTAATGTGGCAATGGAGCCCAATGTGGCTTTAAAGAACTGTCAGTTGGAGTGATGTTAGTGATCTTCAGAACGAGAGCATTCTGCCTCCATTAACTTGAGTCAGAAGCCCTTTTACTACCACATAACAGATTGGAAATTCAATGGACTAACTATCTGAGGCCTCCCAACCCTCAGATGTTGAATACTGAACTTACAATGACAAAAAAATATAACCAGTGACAAAAAATTAAATTCTTAAATACAAAGAATTCCTTCAAATTTTATAACACACATGGCTCATTTATAGGACACAATTGTTTAAATATTTAAGGAATGAAAAGATGTCTATTAGGTAAACAAAATAAGCTGAAAATAACCTTTTAGCAAATTTCAGTACTAATATGCAAAACTTTATTTATTCAGAATGTACAATTCAACACAGCAGGAAAATCTATGCTAACTTACTAATTTCCTCAGTTTACATTTTAATTCAGACATATGAGTGCTTTGTCTATTAGTATGTCCATGCACTACTTGTGTGCCCTTTGTCCAAGGAAGCCAGAGAAAGGTACAGGATCTTCAGGAGCTAGAGTTACAGGCAGTGTGAGCTGTCATGTTAGTGCTAGGAATCAAACTCGGGTTTGATCAAACAGCCAGTGTTCTTAACTAATGACCCATCTCTCCATCCCACAAATTTATTTAAAAAAGCAAACAAAAACTTGTATGCATATGTGTGTGCCTGTGTGTAGGTATATATTACCAACTATATTATTCAGACCTTGATAGGTCTCTTTTAGGCACTATTCTACCATATGGACATCAGATCTTACAGGAACCATCATTCACCTAATCCTCCAGTACAAAAGCCTCAGGATTATCTCCAAGTTCTTTCTTTTGCTTGTGTTCCACATCAGCTCTATGAATAAATTTTCAACTATCCTGAAAAGATTTCCAGAATTGATGGGCTAAATGGGTAGTGCACCAGTAGACTTCGTTGTCTACCACATAAAAAGTCCTGGGTTCTAGCTCTAGCTCAGCCCTCTCACAGAATCGTAATTCTGTAACTGCAGAGAAACCCTTCCAACTACTAATGTCCCAATCCAAACAGCATTCACTGTCAATCCATGAAACTTACATACATTTAGATAAAATCATATTTCCTATGTCCAACAAGAGCTGGTTTCTATGATCTCATCTACTATATTCCACACACCTTTATCAAGTAACATACCAAACACTCAATCATCTACAGGTATTTATGCTTGTTATGCATCAAATGGAAACTGCTTTTCCCTAGATACTGGAATAATTTCATTCAAAGTTCTGTTCAAACTGTCCCTTTCAGATTGGCCTCTTCTTGGTCACCCCATTGAAAACATCAGTTCTATCATATTCTTTTTCTTATAGTTTTTATTCCTAGTTCAGATCACACATGCTCACATCCACTACCTATGTAAGCTTCTCAAGTGCAGAACTTCATTCTGCTGGCCAACTTTATGAATAGAACAATCCTCAGGCGTACTGCACACAGTCATTTCAAATGAGTAAATCCCTGGAGAAGGACATGAATAGCAACAACAGGAAACCAATTACTTAATAAGCTTCTCATGTTCATGAAATAACTTTCAATAATAAAGCAAAATTAATAATGGAATAAAGAAAAGATACTAAAGACTCAACCTTTTCAAAAGCCATTATTGAAAATTAAATAGATAATTACTGCACATATCTGTGTTGCCAAAGGTCAAAAGACAATACCTAAGATGCATAAAGTTTTATTTGAGTCCAAGTCAAAATTAAAAGAGAATTTTAAAAGGCCACTCCATTAGGCTTAGTTTGTCTTAACTAAGACACTAATTATTCTGCATACCAGCTTTGTAGAATCATATATTTTCATAAATCAGTAACAATCACTTCACAGAAAGCACTCAAATATGTACCCAAGTAAAAACCATTTATATATAATTCATCAACTTAGTTTTTTCTGACAGGATATCAGAATTATTTCACATAATTTAAATGCCAAGAAACATGTGGTTTTATCTTCATATTTACAGGTATCTTACAATAACAATTTTACTCCAACAAGACAGTAAGGGGGAAAGCAACATATCTGAAGGTTATCTTTCCCAGTTATCTTACTGTATTTTCTTTTCCTTTTTAAAGAACTGGACTCTGTCTTCAAGTATTGTCTCACACAAAAGCATAAACATAAAACATAATTGAAATCTTTTTAGGTAAGAAGTAAAGAGAATCTTTCATTACAATTACTTTTTGTTATCTTTGTAATTATTAGAATGGCAATTATCAAGGTCTGAATAATATAGTTGGCAATCAAAGTCTTTTACACAGTCATGGTGACTCTCATGCAAACAGAAAGGGTTGTGTGTCTCTTTAAAATCAGACCTGGTCAAACTGAGGAGACAGTTTCTTTGTAGTAACAACTAATTTTAAACAAAGAAAAGCCTTTGGAAGAGTGTTTTTGTGTTGTTTAACTGGATCAAAACACAGGTCATTTCATATCTGTATTATCTATTCAATCGTTTAAATTTTATTTACTACTAGGGATCTAGCTTATTTGTACCTTCCTAGCATTTTTTTTTTTTTTTTTTTTTTTAGGCTTGGGGGTGTGTGTCAATCCCTAGCACTGTAAACTGCATATGAAATATTTACTCACATTTACTATAGGCAAAAGATTATGGAATATTTAGAAACAGAATGACCAAATGATAATGCTTAGTGACTATTACTTTAAAAATAATAATGACTAAAAATGGGTTGGGTGGTCACACCTTTGTCCCAGCATGCAGAAGGCAGAGGCAGGAAGATCTCTAAGGACTCAAGGCTAGCTGGTCTATATATCAGTTCCAGTCCTGTTAACAATACATGGAAAGACACTGTTTCCAAAACCCAACTGAAAACAAAAAACAAAGAAGAAAACTTAAAGTCTTTGGTAACTTTGGGAGCCAGAGAGATGGCTCAGAGACTAATGGCTCACATTCTGCTATTGCAGAGGACCCAAGTTCAGTAACAAGCACCCAGGTCAGGCAGCTCACAACCAAAACTCTAGTTCCAAGGGATCCAACACACTCTTCTGCCCTTCTTGTGCACATGACCCCTCCAACAACTAAAAATAATATACTATTTTTAATGACAGCTCACATGTCTAAGTGCCTGACACATTTATGGACTGTCAATCCATGTTGCCTATGGAGAAGGTAGTGTTTGAGCTATATGATCTGGAGAATAGAAATCAAGGCATTTTAAAATAGAAAACAGGTGAATCTGAAAAGGACAGTACAACAAAACTAAACTAAAACAAATGAGCTAAAAAGAGAACCTTGATGGGCTGACTAGAATCTGTGACTAAGGTGGTTCCTTCCAACTTCCACACATATAAAAAAGCATAAAGCTTTCTCCTAAGGATAGGAAAATCAGTTTTTCATTATTAACAATTAATTGAGAATGTTTATAGGAGTCATTCCTAATGAACACCACATCATGACTGAGCATTCTGCCCACGAGTATGTAAATGCTCAGTCCTGAAATACACATTTTATGGCAAGTGATTTATCTGACATTCAAATGAACAAGGATAAAGGTAAATTCATGTACACATGTATTTAACTTCACATATCACTCAATAGTGTCATATTCATATATATTATAAAAATTTCAATTATATAATTATAAAGACAGTACACATTTAAGAAAAAGCTATCAATGATTAGATTTTGAAATAAATTATTTTTAAAAGTAATAGTTTTAAAAGCTTATGCAATATATCGGTAATTCATCCTCATGACTATCCAATGCAGAGAATCACAAACACACAGGACCAATATAAAAGATCCCAGGACTGGTAAGTATGCTATGAAGCCACATGGAGCTTTAAAAACAACAGTCCATGCTATTTGCATACATAACTTATTTTCCTTGGTGTCTAAGACTAGCAGAACCAAAGAAACCCACATCCTAAGCCACAAAACAGAGCCACCTGTTTTGTTCTTATCACAGGATGACAAAATGCTTTCAGTCTCCTAATGGCACAAGCACATCCTCAACATTTGTATAGTATTTTTTAACTAACAAAACCCTGTGCCCTTCCTGAGTTCCAGAATGGTCAAAAGGCTCAATGCAAACACTTCTTAGGATAACTTTGCTGCTTCATTTAAAGAGACAGGCTCAAGATCATGAGTTTCACAACACAAACATTCCGAGTTCCTTTTGTTGCTCAGAATAATACCTGTTAAGGGAAGCATGCAGAGGTGTACCTATCACCTGATATTAGTGCAATACTTGTGGCCTATAGGCACTTCCTTGTACAGCTTACTGCTATGCTACAGAAATGGCAGGTATCCAGAAATATGTCTATCACCTACCACATTAATTCCCTTATAATTGATTATGAAAGTGCAGAACCATGGGTCAGATCCTAATATGAACATGTGCCCCAAAGCAAATGCTGGCTGACATATGTAGATAATGAGAAAAAGACATCTGACACCCTACTTCAAATTACCTGCCAAAGATAGTCTTTGCTAATCGATGGGTTTTCCTCATGAAGGAAGCACAAAGAAAGAAGGGTGAAGGAACTAAACTCCAAAGGGTAGGAAATACCTTTTATTATGACTGCATGTCCATTACTATTTGCTGTATTCCAAATTCCAAAGGGTAGTCAAAATAATGTCAAAAATAAAGTTGAACAGAGTCCTATCCTTCTCCACCTTCACATTTATTCAGTCCCATTGAGAAGACAATCAAATTGTTTCATTCTCCAGTCACACTTGCAAGTGATCAGGCCCTGACCTTCCCAAAGAACAGTGTGTTATTCCACTGACCAGATTTGATCAAGCTGCACTGGTTGGCAAAGGGACCATTTTCCTAGGGTGTTATCATAATATTGGGATTATATAGACGTACAACTGGATATATCTATAAGCATCTGCTTAGATGACATCTCATCAAATCATAATTCCAAATTATTCAAGTCCTCCAAAATCAGTACTACTAGGATCCAGGGCACAGATAGAAAATTATTGCCCCAGGGAAAGGAGCCATTGACAGGTAGGTTGTGGTCTTAAGTTCTAATGCCTCCATAGCCTCAACCAACATTTAAACACCAAGCTTTCTGCAAGGGTGGGATCATGGAGATCAAACAGAGACATGAAGTTTGAGTCATAACTCAAAATTCATCTACATAGTGTATAACCAGGGAGAGTCCATCTCTCTTTTTGTAAGGTTAATGTTAGATTTGTGCTCCCCCTTCCTCTCTCCGTGTAGGTACTTGTATAGTCTAGAAAAAGATATTAGATGCCCCAGAGGTAGAGTTATAGGCAATTGTGAGCATCTAACATGGGTGTCCTAAGAACCAAACTCAGGTCCTCTAGTGGAACAGAATGTATTCTTTACTACCAAACCATATCTCAGCACTGAAACACCCCCCCACCCTCACCTCGCGTTTTTTTTTGTTTGTTTGTTTTTTGTTTTTTTGTTTGTTTGTTTGTTTTTTGAGACAGGGTTTCTCTGTGGCTTTGGAGGATGTCCTGGAACTAGCTCTGTAAACCAGGCTGGTTTCAAACTCACAGAGATCTGCCTGCCTCTGCCTCCCAAGTACTGGGATTAAAGGTGTGCGCCACCAATGTCCTGCATGACCCCATCTCTTAAGGAGGCTATAATATACAGTTTATATATGACTTGACGGTAAGTTTGAAATTATAGAACTAGGAATGAGGCTCAGTTAATAGAGGGTTTGTCAGGTTGGAGAGATGGCTCAGAGGTTAAGAGCACTGACTGCTCTTCCAGAGGTCCTGAGTTCAATTCCCAGCAACCACACGGTGGCTCACAACCATCTGATATGAGATCTGGTGCCCTCTTCTGGTGTGCAGATATACATGGAAGCAGAATGTTGTATACATAATAAATAAATAAAATCTTCAAAAAAAAATAAAAAAGAGGTTTTGTCTACCATACAGAAAAACCTAGGTCACCAGTACTGACTAAACCAAATGTGGGGGCACATGCCTGTATTGCTCTCACTCGGGTGGTGGAGGCAAGTGGATCAGAAGCTCAAGATTATTTTCAGTTTCAAAGGGAATTCAAGACAAGCCTGGGATACACCAGGCCCCATCTCAGATGGATGGACTGACAGACGGACAGAAAGAACAAAACAAAAAAGGTTGGGGATGCAGTTCAACTGTTAAAGCACTGGCCAACATGGATGAAATCCTGAGTTCAATTCCTAGTACCTCATAAAACTGAACATGGTGGTATAAGGACTATAACCCTCCAAGGCCATCCTTGACTACATGGTGAGTTCAGGGAATATATGGGCTATATAAAACCCTACATCAAAAAAAATACGTACAAGAAAAATGATCATAATTTTCAAATGTTTTCTTTGATATGTGCACTGAGACCCAGATTTAGGTGGCACCTCATTGCTGTTTCCTTTGTGGTTGGTTGGTTTTCATCTCAATTCATTTTGATGTTTTAAATTATAAGAGTAGAATGTTAAAACATTTCAATTTGTCAATGTTAGAAATTATTAATAAAACACAAAATCATCAGCCTAAGCTGTTTTTCCTTAGAGTAGGAACCTGATGGTGCTTCCACAATTCACAGAAATATATCAGGGTTGATGATCTCAGCAGCAAAGTTGTTTGGATTTTAAAAGAAAAAAAATCAATCATGGCACAGTTATCAGAGAAATGAAAATTCTAAAATGCCATTTGAAAGGAAGTATCACAAAAGTTTTTGTAAACATAGATATTAATAACATATTATCCCAGTTATTAAAACCAAGTCATTTACAATAACACTAGTATGTTTCTCTTAAACAGCCATTTGGCAGGCTGAGGTGTTACTGGTATTTATATTATTATCAATTAAACTACAAAAGAACTAAAATAGAGTTTACTCTAAAATTATTAATAAGAAGCAAATTTCCAAAGGAGACAATTAAAATGTTCTATAATATTCAAGGAGATTTAGCAAATGATCCAGGGCAAATACTGGGAAATCAGTACCACAGTAGGGTTTCGGAGTTAAAAAGAAAATGTGTCAAATGTATCAATGAGTGATTTCTTGAGAGTAGTCTAAAATTAGATGACCAAAAATATAAGCACTATGGTGCAAATGTAGAGATATAAAGATTTTCCATGAAAATGAGCAAGTATAACACATACAGATTCTGCAAGCGAAGCAAAACCTGAAACTGAAAATATTGTTTTAGCTGGTAAAAACATTTTTATATGTAAGTGAATTATGGTGTTTCCAAACTGCCTCAAGTGCATACCGAATTGACATTTTAAGAAATCTGTACAATTTGTATGCTTAAATGAGAAAAATAGAATAAGAAATTAAAGTGTCAAGGGAAACAAGCACTAAACACAGTGAAAGCACTGGGAAGCAAACCAAGCAAACTGTGCTGCACATAGGGATTTGTTCCATAGGCGACATCTACTCCCCAGCTCCTACTCTAGGTTTCCATAAGCAGGCACTTTCCTGCCTCTGCAGTGGGTACTGGCAATCTGATGAATTACGGTATCCAGGAGGAAGCAGTTACAGGGGCTTGCTTAAGAAGCCGACTCTTAGGCCTTAGAAGAACAGTAGTTTAAAGCCATCACAATAGAAATGATTGATGGAAGGAGAGGGACGGGGAGATGGCTCAGTCAGTAAAGGCAGAAGGATCTGACTTCACGTCCCCGGCATCCAGGTCCAAACTCCAGGCGTGGGGATGCCTGTCTGTTATCCTGGTGCTTAGAAGGTAAAGACAAACAGATCTTCGAAACCCCAGGGTGGATCCAACAGTCTACTTGAGTCAGAAAGCTCCAGGTTCAGTCAAAGAAACCCATCTCAGAAGAAGGACACCAACAGACATGCTAACATGGAAAGAGAATCTCACAGGGCCCCTATCCTAAGGAAAGACCTCCAGGAAAGAGGGAATGCTGAGAGATAGGAAGAGTTCCTCAGGAAAGAGTTCCTGATTGTTTACCCAATACCAACTGGATAAGCAACTGAAATTATATACATACAAGTAACATTATATGGATTGAGCAGGGTATGTGCGTGTGTCTATATACATGGTAGAAAAGGGATTGAGAAAGAAAGCCACCATCGACATAGGGCTCCATACACATATATGCACATATATCCACACATAACATAAAAACATATATACACACAAATAAAAACACAAACTAACTCTTAGTTGACTGCAGCTGCTTCACAAGACTCTAAGAGTGTTGATCTGTTAATCTTATCTTCCCTTCTCTCCCACAGAGAGATCCACACAAAATATTCAGCTTTACTAAGTTCATGCTTGTTGAAGGCATCGTGCCTTACATGACTTTGACTCTGCTTCCAGGCCCCAAGCAGCTATTTACTCAGTGCATAAGACCTGCCATACTGGTCTAAAGACCTATATTATTATGCTTGCACCACACAAGTACATACTTTATTTCATATTTCATGCTCAGTTAAATGTCATCTTCTATTACTATTTATTACTATTTTCTTATTCAATTCAAATACTGTTATCACAGAATAATAAAGTAAAACTAGGAAAAGTATTATATCTATTGCTTCCTTTCATATCAATAGGCAGTCTCTTAAACACAATAATTACTAAATAATGATTTAATAACAGTGGTCTGAATATACAACAGGATGTATAACTCTTTAGTATGCATTTAAAAGATAAAAATGAGTAAAGATAATGAATGAATGAACTGAAAAGGAAGCACTACCATTTGCTTCCTTTTTGAAGAGGGCAACTTCAACACCAACCATCATCAAAAGGCATGGTCTTTGACCACAGATTTGCAAAAGATGAGAGTTACTGTCAAAATAACTATGGATTATGTGACTTGACTAGAAGTTAGTGAGAACCTATGAAACAAACAACATAGCATAATACCCAATTTAATGATAACTGGACTCATCAACAGGTATGAAAGCCACTTGGACCCCATGCTATAGAACAAAGCTATAAAGATCAAAAAGAAATGTTCTCACTTGAAGATGCTTGGCCATCTTGCTGAGATCTTGCTAGGTAGTTCAAGAGACAAAGCCAGCAACAGTGGCCAAACCTTCAATGCTCATTCTTCTCTGGGAATCACAAGAGTTATTCATATAAAAATTAACATGTAAATTAATTTAATTAATAAAGATGACATGTAAATTGATTATGATACTAGTAATGAGCTTTCTGTACATAATGAAGATCAAATAAGAAATGGTAGGAACAGTGGCACATGCCTGTAACCCCAGCACTTAGGAGGTGAAGGAAGACAGATTAGGAGTTCAAGGATATCCTTGGCTACATGGGGAATTCAAGAAAGCCCTGGCCCACATGAGACATATCTCAATTTCTTAATTGCCTTTTTTAAGCTTACTTTTAGTTATTTAAGTATATGTGTGTGGTATGCTTTGTCATGCATGTGGAAGTGACAACTTTCAGGAGCCAGTTCTCTCCTTCAACCATGTGCACCAGGGGCTCAAACGCAGGTCAGCACGATTGGCAACAAACACATTTATGCACTGAAATATTTCTGGCCCCATATAAATATATATGTAATATGTTATACGCATACATTAATTTTTAAAAGGGGGAAACTGACTTGATTTTTTAAAGGGAGATTTTACTTAAAAATTAAATTATTTGACAATGAAAGGAGTTAAGGGCTGGAACCTATTCTAAAGACAATTTCCTTCCTGGGAAATCTTTAAACTGACAGATGGTCTCAAAGTCATGATGTAGCCCAGGACAATTAGACTGGCTCTACAACTCCACCTACTTAGCACTGAGGTTATAGGTATGTTCCATTATACGCATACCTATACACATACCATGTGAATGTGTGTGTGTGTGTGTGTGTGTGTGTGTGTGTGTGTGTGTGTGTGTGTGTGGTGTGTGTGTGTGTTTGTGTGTGTGTGTGTGTGCATGTGCGCCCATGTGTGTGGTATACGTGTACGTGATGAGTATATGAGTGCATAAGTCTGGCATGCATGTGTGTGTGTGTGTGTGTGTGTGTGTGTGTGTGTGTGTGTGCATACACACATGTGTACATGAGCATTTCTGTGCACATACAAATGAATTTGTATGTGTGGTGTGTGTTTGTGTATATGCTGTGTGTATACATATGTATGTTTGTATGTATGATGTGTGTATATGGGTTGTGTGTGTACACATGTGTGATATGTATGTATCTGTGTGGTATGTTTATATGCATTTGTGTGGTCTGTGTTTGTGGTGGGGTATGTGTTTACATGCATATAGTGTGTGTGTGTGTGGTCAGCGTCACTTGTGCCAATCCCCAAACGGGTGTGGCCAGCATTTCCCCCTACACACATAGGTAGGGGGGCCATAGGGTAGCCACAGTTGCTTGGAAAATACCGCCCAATCCCCAGACTCATGGCTGTGAACCCTAGGTCCTCTGCTTGTAGCTATTACATACTTGGGAAGGTTATGAAACCTTTAGAAAATGGATCCTTATGAGTGGAAGAAGCAAATCATAGAGGCAGGTTGGAGGGGAGGGGCAGGAAGCAAGGTCCTACAGTCCAGCGCTGCCCCATTGCTTGTTTTCTTCTTATGTCTAGATCCATCAAGATTGTGAGCAAAAAGCCCTACAATCCTACTGCCATAGCTAAAGGCATTCCCACCCATCTTCATCATGCCTTCTCCACCAAGATTGGCTCAAACTCTGAGCCAAATAAATCCTTCCTCCCTTCTGCTGCTTCATGGTGAGTCTAGACACTGGAGGAGAAGCAGCTAACACATAGTACACAGTGGGCAGCACAGTAGACTGCAAATGGCTTTAATTTGGCTGGACAGAGCAGCCTCAGAAAGTCCATTAGCATCTTGAATCTTGGTTTGTTGTTGCTGTTGTTAAGTAAAGAAAATGGAATATACTAGGATTAGTTGTCTTTAGAATTTAAGATTATAATTTACAGGATGTATATTTAGGTATATATTTTCCTAGCAGCAACAGGTTACTATTTATTAACTTAGCATCTGTGAGAATCTTACAAATCCTGTAACAAATACAAACTGACTATATATAAGGTCTAGAGAGATGGCTCATCAGTTAAGAATACTAGCTGCTCTTTCAGGAAACCTGGGTTTGATTCCCAGCACCCATGTGGCAGTTACAAAAGTCCATAATTCAAGTTCTAGGGGATCTGACACCCTCTTCTGGCCTCCATTCACAACACTTGTGAAGTGTCCATTTGGTGTCTGTTACCTCTATGCACTGAGGAGCACTGGGCAAGTTCTGATTTTGTAGAACTTATCTTTTTTTTCCTTAATTCATTTATTTTGGAGATGATGGTCTCACTGTGTTGCCCAGACTGTTGAATTTTATTTTCCTATAAAACACTGAATCTGGCAATTCCTCAAGAAGACCACACTGCTATTGCCATTTCCTCTCTTTCTGCTGACCCTGCCATGCTCCCTCCCCTGCTAAAACCTAACGATGGGTTATTTTTTCTAACTAAATCCTGCATTGTACTTAAGAAACCAAACTCTGCTGTTCCCAACTAATAAGTAAATAGAATCCAGGATCTGATATTCTCACCTGTTTCTGCCTTCAAACAGCAGGGTAATTTGATTTTATTTAAAAATAATCCTACAATTACTTTCATTTCCAATGGGCCTTGCATTTCCCCAAGAAAGCCACAGTTGTTATTTCCATTAACATTACAATGATGCTATAACTTCTTTTAAAAAATGGAGAGTATATAAAATATCATGAGTCCAATATTGATGAAAAGTAATTTTAAGATCCAGATATCCTTGAAACCTTAAGTAAGATCTCCCTTCTTTGGCACTGTGTAAGGAAGTGGGAACCACCCTCTACAAAGCATGATAGCAGCAGTCTGGCATCTTGTGAGGTCTGAGCTGGTTCCTCTGGCACCAGTCATGTTGTATGGATATGTCAAGTGGAAGGAACCCAGGAGCATCTAAAGGGTGTGGAGAAATTCAAAGTCAGAGGTAACACACAGCATTGGTAATAGGAGTCCCAAGACAACAAAGGCACAGGGTCCCACAAGGGCCTAGTCTGCCAAATCACACATTGTACTGTGCTAAGAGTGCTCTGTGGTGGAAGAGACGTGCCGAAATAACCATCAGAGTCACCAATTTGCATGCATGGCTGAAAACAAATAGGGATGGTAAGATAAGCCTAATGGATGGAGATCCATAAGATGTCACGGACCTCCACACATGCTCCATCATACACACACACACACCACACACACCACACACCACACACACCACACACCACATACACACACACACACACACACACACACACACACACACACACACAGAGACACACACACACTCACTCACACACACACACACAGACACACATGCACACAGACACACACACACACTCACACACACACACACAGACACACAGACACACATGCACACACACAGAGACACACACACACACACTCTCACACACACACACACACACAGACACACAGACACACAGACACACATGCACACAGACACACACTCACTCACACACACACAGACACACATGCACACACACACAGAGACACACACACACACACACACAAAACTAATGAATTTAAAATTTTTAAGAAAATTAAGAGATGATTCATAAGCACATTTTTATATTTAAATATAAAACAAAAAAGGAAAGATAGAAAAATCCTGCCCTCACAATGCTCTGAAAATATTAAACATTATATGTGTATTAGCTATTGCTGTCTGGATTCTTGAAGTATTTTTATCTAAATTGGACTCAATCATGAGCTTTAAGACAATGAAAACAGCAGCAAGTTTTAATTACATGCAGGGCTCTAATTTAGTAAGTATAAAATGATGGAAGGACAGGCAGCAATACTGGTGTTTTCTAAAACAGATACCTTCTTTAATGCTGTAAATTGTGTGTGATTTTATTTTACATCTTCAGTTTTGTTTGCTTGGAATTTCACACAGAAACAAGACATAAATACACTCAAGAAAAAAATTTGCTGGAAATAAAGGCAGTAGCAACACTGAGCAAATATAAACAAATATGGTAAGCACACCTACACAGAATCAGCACAGGCTATTTTTAGCCAAAACCCCAAAACCACCATGGCATTTTTATGGCTTATGACTGAAGAGGACCTTTCAAACCAGTGTCCCCAATTTGAACAGAAAGTCACTTCAGGGTTGATAAAAGATGATAATATAATGTAATACCAATATGTCAGCATCATAAAACTTAGAAACTTCATCAAACTGTTCCTTCTTGGTAGTACATTCATAAATATTTCACTTTTTAAAAGATGGAGTACAGTTATTTATATGTATTTATTTTCTCATTTGTATTGCCTGTGGATATTATTCCTACATTACCTTCATATGCTTCTATACTGATGGTATTGCAGATTATAAACTTCCTCAAGCTAGAAATTACAATTTTTTTATGATTACATATGGACCCAATATGTTCCCCTAAAGCAACAAAAAAGTGAAGATAAAGCCCCAACAACAAGGCACACAATACTTCAGAGACCAAATGAGCAATTGTTCAAAAGATAAAAGATATGATCAAAAATCACCATGGAAGCTGCCAGTAGAAAGCTGTGAAGAAGCATGATTTACACAAAGCATAGAGATTTCCAAGTACTGGGGAAGGGACTTGTAAACAATTGAAAACTGCTCTCCTGATGCCACAAACTGAGGAATAGTGAGTAAATTCCTGGTGGATTTCTTAGAAAAACAGTTTAATATTTGTTTACCAAAATAAGAATTTTCTTAATTCTTCTTCATACACATTTTAATTTGTTTAATTTAAAATTAATTTAATTTATATATACTATGTATATATAAACTTACATGGAGCAGTCTTTTAAGCACAGATTTAGCACTGAAGTAACATTTACTAAACCATTGAATTTTTGCAATTACATATACGATGTAAGGCTCATTTATTGATAATAGCAAATACTATTGGGCTGGTAATAAGCACCGTGTTATAGGCCTTGTAGACATCACTATCTGCTTTCCAACATATTAGCTGTAGCATCGTCTTTATGGGTCTAGGGACCTCCAGAGCTGACCTCTGAATTATCACAGTGCAGTCAGGGTTCTGTGGGGTGCTGTTATCACTGATATCCCTCACACTGTAGCACATATGAAGAGTTCATTCTTTCTAATACTTCTAAACCAGTGGCTCTAAGCCATGGCTTCTCAATGAGGGCTTGGAATATTAAGGTGGAGGGAGAACTTGGTCAATGTATGATCACAGAGGGCCCCTATGCACCTACACCGAGAGGGGTCAAGTCCTCCCTCAAAGGAGAAAGCATCACAGATGGCCAACGACACAGAGCAGCACTGATCACACAGCATCATTACCATTTCTGTCTCTGCTCGCCACACCAGTCTCCATCTAGTTCTCATGGTGCCCAATAACACAAAGTTATTAAAACACGGAACATTTCTAGGAAATCATATCGAGGGTGGCTATATTTGGAATCTAACCTAAGTTCTTGTATTCAGTCATAAATGGGCCTCCCCTGGTTTACTGTTCTAGGTCTTTTTAGCAGTTAGGCTTCATTTCTGGATGATTAGACATTCTTTGCAATCTTCATTTATTTCTCCTCAGATGATTCATCTGAAAACATCACTTCTTTGTCAGCATTTTTGTATAGAAGCCAGCCTGAGATATTTACCCACACAGAACTTCCTACCATACTGGGCTCGGGTGAGTCTCCTTCATACACCTCTGGGGACACTTAAACTACAAGTCAATGCCACCAGGGCCAACTGAAAGAACCTTTACAAAAATAGATGAACGATCATTTGTCTTGTTTACCAATGAAACTGTAGTGTGGAAAAAAAAAACAAATTTGGTCTTTAAAAATAGTAGGAGAATGGAGAACTTCATCTGAGAGACTAAGGGCGGGAGCAGAACCTCTCAGAAAAAAAGGTCTGTGTTGCCATGGCATTTTCAACCAGGTATTGTGACATCCTATCAAATCAAGGGGCCTCTGGCTGCTTTTCCAGCTCGGACCCCACCCAGGAATATTTCTTCATTTGTGTCTTTTACCCTACAAAATCTACAAACAGGAAGGGAAAAGAACAGAGACGCCACCGTGCTCACTAACTTTCCTGAATGCTGATTCTGAGGCCACTGGAGTAAGAGAACTACAACTCCCACCGGTCCCGACGCTGTGTTATCTTTTGTAGCTGCGCAGTGGCTAGAAGCAGTTACTTATTCTTCAGCATCCTTGGGCCCTCATTACCTTTAGTGGCAATTCTGCACAAGCTAACCTTCTTCACCTTTGGGAGGAATTCTGAGCACTTGGAAGGTTTGGGCTTGACAAAGGCATCCAAAAGTACCAGTCGGGTAAAAGTCAAGAGTCTCGACGGGTGTAAAGATTCTTGGCTCTGGAATCTTGGTGACGAGCTTGGTCACTGAGTGGCCAGAGGAATATAAAGCATCAGAGGGGAAGCCTGTTCTCTTGGCTATAGCTTGCCAAAGCAGACTTACCATGATGAAAGAACAGTGGAAACCATAAGGGAGAAAGACACGAGCAGAACGGAAGCAATACAGATCATGGAGCGACAAAAACGATACTCTTGGGTACCCGAGAAAGAGAGGAAACAGATGGAAAGGCAAGCACACGGCACCGGCCAGGCCAGAGAGTTTAAGAACAAAATGTGTAGATTTTTCCCCAGTGAGCGGCTACCAAGAATTGTGCACGATGGCCAGACAACACAGAAAAGACAGCAAGTCAAAAAGAGGGAGCTGGTACAGATCAAAGACCACCAGGAGCGCATGCTTCGAGGCAGGGAACTGATAGATCAAAGGCTCAAGGAAAGACTCTTGAGAAGAGGCCAGGGCCAGCTCCCTTCACTAGAGAAGCTGGAGCGAGTGAAGAAGGAGATGAAGGACTTTGAGAGGGCTAACAAACACCCGCTTTTGGAGCTGCGCAATAAAAATCTCATTAAGTTGGAAAGTATTATCGAGAAGTCTCGGGCACGAGAGGAAGTGAAAACGGTAAAGCCCCACCAAAAGAAATTCCTGTCACCCTATTTGAAAAGTCATTTCCGAAAAATCAAAGACCAGTAAAATTTCAGTGCTTTTTGTGAAACAAACAAACAAACAAACAAAAGTACTGGGAATTAATAAAGACTTTTAGTAGTACTGTGTCATGGGGAAACTATAGAGTTAGAAACTGACACCCCATCTTCCTAATGAAAGAGCTAGAAGGGAAGAGAGATGGCTCAGTGGTTAAGAGCACTTGCTGCTCTTGCAGAGGACCCAGGTTTAGTTCCCAGCACCCACATGGCAGCTCACAACAATCTGTGACTCTGGTTCCAGGGGATGACACTCTGTTTTGGCCTCCACCAGGCACCAAGTATTCTAGTGAACAGACATGTACAGGCAAAACCCTCATACACATAAAATATCTTTTTATTTTGTTTTAAAAATGAGTTTAAAACTAACTTTATTCTCCATATTCTGCTTTTCTTTTCAGAAAGATTCTTAAAAGTCAAAGCAGAAACCATCCTTCATAGTCTCCTACATGCTGGAATTATGCATAGAACAACAAAAACAAAACAGTCAAGGGAAAAGATTACCTATGTAAGTGGATTCAGGGAGATAAAATTTCAAGTATAAAATACAAATTCACAAAATGCTTTAAGAACAAAGGAAAGGCCAAAAGAAAGATATTTCTCCTCTGTCGATTTAATAAATTACAGGCTGGCATGAAAAATTCAGAATCTGAAGTTGGGAACAAATCCTATGAAAATAGTCTTTAAAATGTAAATAATGTGATTATAATATGAATATATTTCAGATTCATTTCAACTAATCAAACATGTACATGAGCCAATCATATTCCTTTGGCCAATTTTACAAAGGAAGCTGGGGAGGTGGGCGGGGTAAACAGAAGGGCAGTGGCTATTTGTCAAAAGAGGCAACTATTTGCTATCATGCCCCCAGGCAAAAGACCACCCAAAGATATGTTCACTGGGGAAAGCTGAGGCAATCAAAGCGAAGTCAACTGTACCAACACAAACAATGCTCTTTCCAGAAGAATTTATTTACAAAATAAACCAAAACTTGTACTGTGAGAACCCTTTCTACAGCCGAGTATCACAATGATTTTACTTTGATTAGAAAACCATTAGGTAGCAATCCTTTGCTTCTCTGTGGCTCCACTATAGAGAATGCAAATGACCATTTTTAACATGTAGGGAATTGGAAATATCTTCTGAAAAAATTACCACAGGAAAAATTTAAACTTTTTAACAGACCTCCCCTGTGGCAGTAGGCTAAGAGTTTCCCATATCATGTGGCCCTTTGGCCTCACTTCGTTACTACTGCTCTGCACAGGACACTGGTAAAGTTCTAGAAGTTTTCACCAAAGAATAGGCTTTGTTTTAAAGAACTTAACCTCTTGCATGAAACAAATGACATAGATTTCCTCAATGGGGAGCCTAGTTAAGAATTTTAATAAATATTGAAAAAGCTATAAGAGATAAGTTATAGTATGAGGTATTCCTCAAAATGGGACAAGACAATAAAAAAATGGACTAAAAAAATCCTGCATTTTCTTGAAAACTAGTCAAATTCCAGGGACAGCTTAAGATATGACATTTTAAATACTGAATAACTGAAGAATTTTAATTTTAGTCAAAGAAATCAAGTGAATTGAATGCAAAGTTCCTTGAAGCAAAACCTCAAGTCTGACAATTAATTTTCAAGAGTACTTTTATATAGTTAATCTCCACAAAAAATCTTTTCTGCTAAAATATGTGGAGGAAAAAAACTATGCAAGAGTTGCTGGTCTTTCTCTCTCTTGTGGACCACTGTATTTATTTGGGAGTAGATCTTCAAGAAAGAATAAAAACAGATCTTAAAATTTTAGGCAGTAAGGTAAGATTAAAAAACAAACAAACAAACAAAAAACAGTATTTTAATAGAAGATAAACCACTGACTTTCTGACCAGATGATAAATAAAGGACTGACATGAAAATAGCCAAACCGGGCTGGAGAGATGGCTCAGCTGTTAAAGGCTAGGCTCACAACCAAAAATGTAAGAAAATAGCCAAACCATTCTTACAATTCAATGAGAAAAACTTCAACTAAGTAGAGGCCATAGGGCCTCATTAGAAGAGACATATATGAAGTCTTTTGTGACGGTGACCTTTAGTCTCAGCACTTGGGACCTTTAGTCCCAGCAGAAGCAGTCAGACCTCTGTGGATTTGAAAGGAAAGCCTCATCTACAAGTTGTGGGTTAGCCAGGGCTACATAGGAAGGCTGACTCAATAAAAGAAAAAAAAAAAAAAGGATGCACAGATGACAAATACATACATGAAAACATGGTCAGCAATTGCTATTAGGCACGTGAATGACAAGATCCTGTCATTTATAGCAACTTGGGTGGAAGTGAAGACACTGAGTGAAATAAACCAGGTGGGGAAAACAGGAGGCACTGCATACTTCCATCTATACAGAATATAAACAGGCTTAGTTCAGAGAACAGGTGAGCAGGAAGAACAGCGGCTGCTAGAGGCCAGAGGGGAAAACAGAGGGCAATAAGGAAAAGTGGATGCAGGGGTGCAAACTATGGCCAGACAGGATAACTGTTTTGTTTAATGCACCATGGTTCCTTATAGTTAACATACAGTGTTAATGGATCCAACAAAGCTGGCCCTTTTCCAATGTCTTCCTCAGATGCAAGGCAGTTTTAAATGATGGATAACTGAAGGATACAGAGAAGATCAATATACAAAGTACTAATGCATCCAACACCAGGCTCTGATGCAGAAACAATTATCAATAAACCTTTACAATATATGCTTGCTATGCAATACAGCAGTCAAATTTCTTGGCATTTACCATAAGGAATATAAAGCTTAAAAGTATCTACCCACATGTCAATATAATGGAGGCATTTTCTATTGATAATCCCTTTTCCCAGATTAAAACAGCTTGTGTCAAGTTGACTAGCCAGCACACACAAAAATATGCTCAAGTATGACTAAAACTATAAGACTCTGGAAAGGCAAAGGTATGTAGAAATTAAACATCGACTGCTAAGAATTCAGAGGGGAAGAAAGTGTCTAAGTGGAACCCAGATATTGTTAAAGCAAAACTATCTATACTATACTCTCATCATGGACACATCATCACTACAGACAAGTAGCAGAAAGTGAACTGGAGTCCAACTCCTAATGCACACTGTGTGGCTTTAAATAATGATGATAAATACTGGCTCACCAACTGTAACTGGCCGTGGAGGAGGGGACAATGGAGGATGAAGTACAGGGGCAGAGTTTTTCTGTAACATAAAACAGTACTAATAACTCGTCTATAAAAGCAAAATTTGAGTAATATAATGAGTGTATATAAAAAGTGACTTCATATGAGATTAGGAAAGTGAGAATTTGATCTTCAAGATTATAAATATTCTGAGACAAAATAGACTCATAAATGACAAGATTTTCACACAGATCAATATTACATTAATTAGACTGACAGCTGGGGAGCCTGCATGGGACCGAATCAGCCTAGTCTGTTTGTGGGACCCCTGGCATTGGGATGGAGGATCTATTCCTTGTTTATTATCTGGCTTTTTGAAGTCCATTCCATATGGTAGGATGCCT